>NW_020897744.1:762177-788293 GCF_003984885.1 Neopelma chrysocephalum | reverse complement strand
CCCTTTGTCAGGAATTCTATGGGGAGGATGTGAAGTCGTCTCCGGATTATGAAAGGATCGTCAACAAGCGTCACTTCAAGAGAGTCCTGGGCTTGCTGGAAGGGCAGAAGATCGCTCACGGGGGAGAGAGTGATGAGGCCTCCTGCTTCATAGGTGCTTGTGGCTGCTGCCGGGGAGGGGAGGTGGTAGTGGGTGCCCTTTGGGGTCTCTGTGTGCGTGGCTTGCTTGGGTTACGTTGCACACAGACAGTGCAGTGAGGTCCTGTGATGGACCAGGTCTTCTGTCCTGCTCACACTGTTCTCCTGTTCTCCCGTTTGCTGCAGCACCGACCATCCTGACGGACGTTTCCCCGGATTCCAAGGTGATGGAGGAGGAAATCTTTGGGCCTGTCCTGCCCATTGTGACCGTGAAGAGCGTAGAGGAAGCCATTGAGTTCATCAACTGTCGGGAGAAGCCCCTTGCCTTGTATGTCTTCTCCAACAACAAGAAGGTGGGTCTGGGCAGCAGTGCCTCTGTGCAGTTGGATCCTGAACTTGGCTGGTCCCAGGCACGGCTTCCTACAGGGTCAGTGTCAGTTCCTTTTCCATGTGAGTTGCAGCGTTTGGCTCACAGGGGCCGTGAGTTTCCCCAGAGCTGCTGAAGGGCTCTGGGTTTGCACATCTCCCCCTCCTTTCAGCTGGCTGCCCACGCGGGTGGGTGCTGGCTCCCGACACATCTCCTGTCCTTGCTGTGGGCTCTGTTGTGCCAGTTCAGGAATTCAGGGCAGGGCTTTGCCCTGGCACAACAGCCCCAGGTGGTTTGTGTGGGAGGGCTGAGAAACACCCCAGGCTCTGGGTGGATGCACCTCTGACCTGTCCCACTGAGATGGAGCCTTTTGGGTCATGACTGTTCCAGCTGGGCAGATCTTGTGCTTAGGTGATGTAAACCTGCCTCTCCCATGGAACAAGGCACACACTGTGCCCTGCACAAAGCAATGGGATGGAAGCACCAGCTTGAACCCTCCCTGCTCTGGGACATGGTGTTGTGTCCCATCTTGATTTTCCCTTATTCTGTGCCATCTCCCATTCTGGGTAGCTGATCAGACGGGTGATATCAGAGACCTCCAGTGGTGCCATGACAGCCAATGACGTCCTCATGCACGTGGTGGTTCCGGGTCTGCCCTGCGGTGGTGTGGGTGAGTCCCTGCTCCTCCCCTGCCCCTGGATTCATCTCCCAGCAACATCCTCTGACCCATGTGCTGTTGTGCCCCTTTGGCAATTCAGGAACTTTCAGCTGCATTTTCCCCATTAGTGTTATTTTCTGTGGGGTTTTTTTCTGTTATTTTCTCTCTGTAAAAAGGCTCATTAGTGTTTTGGTTTTTAGACCTCTCAGTGAGAGAGGAAAAGCCTCTGGCACATATGTGAGCTCTGGTTCTCCTGTGCTGGGGTGTGGGATGAAGTTGCCTGGGGCAGAGTGGCTGGCTGAGTTTCCACAGTCACTGGCAGGCTCATGTAGCAGGGACAGCCTGGCTGTAGGCAGAGGGCTGAGGGCCTGGTTGTTGCTGGTGTCAGGGTGCTGAATGTCCTCCTCGTGTCCCACTCCTTGAAATCATAGATTCAGTTCCTCCTGTCACCGACCCCTGAGAAAATTCTGTGGGGGAATCAGGGCAGCCCTGGGAGGGTTGAGAACTGGTGCCATTAACCTTTCAAGGGTAGGTGCAAACAACCAGCCCGAGCAGCAGTTCAAGACAGTGAGCAGGTCCTCACCTATTTCTGGGTAGTTAATAAAGCTGCTCTTTGCTTCTGTGCCCTGGGGGAGCAGAGCAGCTGCTCCAGGTGTGAGAAGCAGCATGACCAAGCTTTCCCCTTGTGTCCTGGGGGCAGAATTTAAGAATTCTGTGGATTGTATCCCTCAGGTAACAGCGGGATGGGAGCCTACCATGGCAGGTACAGCTTCGAGACCTTCTCCCACCGCCGCACCTGCTTGATCAAGGACCTGAAGCTGGAGGTTGTGAACAAAACGCGGTACCCACCTGGCAGCCAGGAGAGGGTGAATGTGGCCAAGTTCATGCTCCTGAAGCATTGTAAGGACTGCCGAGTGGGACAGTTCCTCTCGGCCCTGCTGGGGGCTGTGAAAGCAGTCATGGCAAAGGTGGGCCTTGAGTCTCTGCTGTCCGTGTGAGCGTGTGCTCCCTGCTCTGCCCCTGAGCCCCATCTCCCCTCAGCCTCCACGGCCACGTTCCCTCGGGCTCTGTTCCCTCCCTGGGGGACTCATCCCTGTTTTTGTGCCTTTCCAGATATTCTCCCCCTGACGAGAGGAGTGATGGGCAGTCAGCAGCTTTCCAGCCCCGGAACCCACCACTCGCTCCCTGCAGTCCTAGTGCTGAACTTTCCTCTGCTGCAGTTTCATTTCTTCCAAGGCAGCCAACACACTGAAGAGGTAGAAGACAACAAAAAATACCTAGAGTAGAGACAGTCCAAGCTGAAGGCTCCAGCTCCTGCTGAAGCAGGAATTTATCAAGACCTAGGCCATGGGTCATGCCTGAGCAGTGAGTGCCAGATGGAAGGAAACAGCATCCACCCTGCTTTGTAAACAGGAGCTTATCTAAAAACTCTTGGGAATGGGGGAGTGTTTGTCACAAGGATACCTAAACAAAGCCACTTGTTACTGAGCCTGTTATCTACTTAATGCCTGCCTGATTCCCATAGGAAGCTGGCTCATTACAGCAATAAGCTTAGCAAATTGTACTGCAGGGGACAGTCCAGGCTGCTTGTCCCCAGAGCAGAGAAAAGGAACCTGGAGGAACCTGCACCATCGCATCCTTTATGGGACTCACGACCGAGTGGGTTGCAGGGAGATCACCCATAGCCATGTAAAGTGTGCAAAGGCCACCTGAGTGACAGCAAAGGCTCTCTGAGCTGCAGCCACACTGTCCCAAGGACTCAAGGAGTGCCAGGGACCACAACTGCACTGCTGCTGCACTGCTTTTGAGGCTGCTGGGGCAAAGACAGGGGCTTTGCTGCAACTAGACTGCCAGGTCAGGGACGTCCTTGGCCAGAGTTGCAGAGCAGCCAGCCACCTCATCTGTAACTGAATTTCAGGTTTTTATTGGTTTTTGGGTAGTCTTTTACCTCCAAAGTTGTAACTGAGAGCTGACCTTGACCCTGGCTGAATAAAACCTTTGTTTACTGTGAAGGCCACCTGGGGCAGGGCAAGACCCACGTGTGCAGCCCCCAGCATCGGATGCTCCCTGCTCTGACCCCAGATCCCCTTCAGCCTCCACCCAAAGGAGCCAGCCTGACTCCAGCTGGATTTATTCTTTATTGGGCATTTGTCACGGAGCAACCATGTGAGCTGGGCTGTTCTCAGCTCTGTTTGGCTCTGAGCATGGGCTGGAGGGGGTCACCCACACGTTCAATGTGTGTCAGGCAGCCTAGAGCAGCATTTTGGGTGTTGGAGCAGCCACAGGGCCTGTTCCTAAGCAATGTCTGAGCAGACGCTGCCGAACGCTGTCGGTGGCCTTTTGACTCCTGTGGGACAGGCCAGTGCTGAATTTTCTTGCTGGCTGGTCTGTGCTTTTAACATCTGTCCATCGGGAGGGGCTTTCACCACAAAAACAAGTCCCCAAAGTCCCTGGTGTGAGTCAGTGTTTGCTGGTCATCAGTTTTATGGCGATGCCGAGTGCGAGCACAGCGACGGCTGCAGCCACCGCCAGCCCACGCCGGATGATCAGCCCCTTGGTGATCACAGGGGTGGCCCGAGAGGAGATGGTAGAAGTGGCTTCATGGAGCTCCAGCTGGTACGTCGAGCCCTCCCTCCTGATGATGCCCGTGAGCACGACGTCGGTCTGCACATCCACTCCCGCTGCAAGGAAAACAGTGTCTCTGGGGGGCTTTGGGGAGATTGAAGTAATTCTTGGGAGAGCTTTGTCAGAGGGCTGAAAGCACATTACAAACAGCCCAGAGTGTGGAGATCTCCAGCTCTCAACAGAGCTTCAGTAGGACCTGGTGTCTGCAAGGTGAGAACTGCCCAGGGTGCCCAGAGATCGGCCCTCCACCAGCCTCCTGCACCCTCCCCAGCCCACACTTGTAATTACTGTTCTCCCAGTAACTGAGGGCATCACCAGCACTGCACTGTACCCCCCTTTTGTGGGCTTGTTCCTGACTTATGTGAATCCCTGGGGACACTTCCTGGACCCAAACCCTTCACTGTACACAGTGCCCAGCTCCCCCATCCCACCATGCCCAGCTCCTGGCCATACCAACACTCCCCAACACCGCCCTGGCAGGGAGGTAAGTGTGGGGCTGGGGGGCTGATCCCACATCAGGGGGAAGCTCCTTGCAGGAGGGTTCAGGGCCCAGGTTCGGCTCCTCAGGTGGTGGCTGGGTCACTCCTGCGCGGCGCTGAGCCTGGGGAGGGAACGTGCTGGGTTTAGGCAGCAGCACATGGTGTGGGGAATCCCCCCCGAGCAAAGTCAATGTGTTGCCACTTATGGGGTTCAGCTCCAGCGAGACCCCGGAGCTGCTGGGGCACAAGGTGATGCTCAGGGCTGAAGGGCTGAGTGCTCTGTGCTTCATGTCCCCCAGCCAAGGGTGGCACCAGGCGGTGGCAGGGGGTGCAGAGGGAGACCTTGAGGCCACTGAGTGCATGTGCAGGAGGGAGCTGAACACTGGGATGTGAGTCATGGGAGCACTGGGTTTAGCTCAGGGCACTGGAGGACAGCTCAGGCTGTGAGATTGAGCCCGTGCTGCTGTCTCACCCCAGTGCCATCACAGCCAAGGCACTGAGGACCTTCCCACGGGCAGGGCACGGCGCTGGCAGTGCCTGGGTTACCTTCTCAGCTGCTTTTTTCCAGTCCATGCGGGAGATGTAGATGATGAAGCAGGTGCAGAGGATGAAGACACAGGCGAGCATGCTGAGCCACAGGCCTGCAGAGGGCACACCAGTGTCAGCTGGGGTAAACCCAATGGAGACAGCATCTCAGGACAGCAGGTCAAGGACAGGGATGGCACCAAGGTCAGCAGGGACACAGGGATGGGGTGGTCATGGGTGCCTACTGCAGGGCTGCCTGGCACACCTGGCAGCAGTTGCTTCTTCCCAGTACGAGTAAAAGCTCTCAGCACTTGCAGGGGCCAGCCCAGCCCAGCCCAGTGTGCCTGGTCCCAGGCAGATCTGAGGGAGGGCAGATCCGAGGCAGGGTCATGGTGAGCCATCAGTGGAGCTGGGGGGAGCTGCACGTACCCGTGGGGGATTTGGGGGTGTGCAGAGCTGCCTGCCCGGGGGTCAGTACCTATGACGCCGATCTTGGCCACGAAGAGCAGCACAGCTGCCAGGGGCATGCCCACACCATAGTAGCACACGGTGTTGAGGATGGCTCCGAACTTCTGCTTCCCGATGCCTCTGAGCACCCCCGCACAGGCACCCTGCAGGGAGAGGGAGAGGGGCTGGGGCAGGGACTGCCAACTCAGCTGATTCAGGGCTGTGCTGCTGCCTGGAGATGAACCAGCTCCCCGCCTCTGCCCATTATTTCTGTGTCCCTGGCCAGTCCTGTGGGTCACACACTCTGTATGTTCTAAGGGATGATCCTGGGATCCCTGCAGGGTCCTGGTGTGGGCACCAGTGCTCACCTGCAGCCTGAGGGACCCTCGACCCACCGAGCCACGATGCTACTGCTCAGCACTGAGGTGCCCTATGGAAAACAGCAGTATTCCCTGGGACTTACAGTCATGGCTTCAAACAAGTGGAAGACAACGTAGACAGGCATGACCCATGCCACCAAGTCAGCGATCTCCCTGGGGACAGAGACAAGGCAATGATCACTTTTGGGAACTGACCTCCATGCACCGAGGCCGGGAGCCGGGGGCACTCACTTGTCCTTGGTGAAGATGTATCCCAGCACATTCTTCGTGGAGGCTAAAATGATCCCCACGGCTACACAGAACGCCCCTGGAAACAGAGCAAAGTGCTGAGCCCAGCCTGGCCATGATGCAGAGCTGCTGAAGGGAGAGAGCAATGGGAGAAGTGGCAAATGTTCCCTGCCCCTGCTCTGCCTGGAAGGAGCCCAGAGGCAGAGGCTTCCCAGCGTGTCATGGACTGACCTGTGCAGAGCAGGCTGGTGGTGGAGGATCTCTTGGCCGTCTCGAAGTCTCCAGCACCCAGAGCATTCCCCACCTGCACACTGGCAGCTGTGCCGAGCCCCAGGGGGAACTGCAACCACAGGGATGAGGCTCGTGTGTGTGTCTGGGTAACTGGGCTGTCACAGTGACAGTGGAGTAACGACCCAGCAGAGAGGGGGACGGAGTTCAGGGTTTGATTTGAGGCATCTCCGTAGGAGGGATAGGCAGGAGCAGGGAGAGGCTTAAGTGCAGAGGGGGAAGATGGAGGTTTGCTGGAGCTGATTTTTGCTGGGTGCCTGTCTTGGGACAGTCCCCATGGAGCCCTGATCTGTAATAATAACCCCAGTCCTTACCATGAAAGCAACGACAGACACCTCATAGATGATGGACTGGGCAGAGAGTTCGACAACGCTCAGCAGGCCTGGGGGAGAGGAAGGGCGTCAGTGCTGGCTGTGGGTGCCCAGGGGAGAGCTGCTCTCAGCCCCTGCAGCTGTTGCAGGCGCTGCTCTGGGTCATCTCCTGGCAGCACCTCTCTCCACTGACCTATCAAGAAGCTCCCGATCTCGTAGGTCCACCACTCAATGCACATCATGAGCATGCTGGGGATGGCCAGGGAGGTGAAGCTGTCCCACTCCAGCAGGCACTCGCTGGACCAGCCTGCAGAGAGGAGAAACATCACTTGATGGATGACCAGACTGGACACGTGTTACACCCTGGAGAGCACCTGAGGCAGCTAGAGGTGCCATTCCTGTTCACAGCCACCAGGGCAATGCTCCTCAGCTCCACAGGACCTCCAGCAGCAGAGCTCCACCTACATGCTCTCCTGTGTTGTTCTGTGGGCCACAGGGCAGCGCAACCCTCAGCCCATCCCTCCTAGAGCAGAGTGTCTAAGGACAACCTCGTGCTTACGTCTGTGCTCATCCGGCTTTGGGGCTGAACCCTTCCAAGCCTCAGCAGGAAGTTTCATTTCTCCAGAATTAATGTTTAGTGCCCGGCACAGACCCTGCCAGCGCTCGCACGTGACGTGCTGCCACCGAAGCAGCTCCGTGGTACCCGGGGCGTGTGGGGCTGGGGTTAATATTTCACCATTGGGACAAACAGAGTTTGTATTCTATCAAGAATGCTTGATAGAAGTGGTGGAAGTTTTATGGACACTTGGGTAAAGCGTGAACCAGAGGGAGCCAGGGGGATGCCCTCACCTCCCCAGGTCTTCACGTGGAGTTTCTTGCCTATGATGTACAGGAACAAGAAAATGGCTTGCGAGTACTGAGCAATGGTGTTGGACCAGGCAGAGCCCCTGCAGAGGAAGTGAGAAAGGTCTGTCTCCATCCTGCTTACGCCTGCCTGGCCTCAGGGTGCTGGGACGTGACGTCCCTCCATGCCCCTCTGAGCAGCAGATGCTCGGTGTTCCCTTGCCGTTGCCAGGTGCTGCCTTGTCCCTCCATGGGACACAGGTGCAACTCACGTGATGCCGAAGTGGAACACGTAGAGGAAGATGCAGTTTGCAGCCACGTTGACGACGTTGCCAATGACCCCACTCAGCACCAGCGGCCACGTGATCATCTGCAAAGAAGAGGGGATGGGGCTACGGTGTCTTTGCAAAGGCTCCAAGAGGGATGTGTGAAGGTCCCCACCAGCCCCCAGGCTCAGCGCCTTTCCCAGGCAAAAAATAAACTTCCAGTGATGTTGCCTGCTTGGAAAATGAATGTGTTGGAGGTAAATCCCTGATGTGGGGAAGTATGAAGGGAGGTGGATGGATACAGCTGGCTGTGGGGTGGGGTGATCTACAGGGTTAGAGCTGTTTTGGGGCACCTGGGCAGTGGTGGGGACAAATGCTGCCTTGTTACCAGGAATGGGTTCATGGTGGAAGGGAGCCCTGAATCGGGGCTCACCCTTCCTGGGTGTGAGGACTCCAGGACCTACCTGGTTCTGCAGGTATCTTGTCTCCAGGTTATACAGAAAAACCGCCTGCAAAGGAAATTAGTGGATGAGATGAGCCAGTGCTGAGCAGTAGGGGTGGGGTGGCATCCAGGGTGTCCACAGGGACTCACCGGGAGAGCAGGGACAAACGCCATCACGTAGCGCTGGGTTAACCTGGGGGCACACAGAGGCAGGGTTAGGGAGAGGCAGGGCCATGGGCACCCTCCTCTCAGCCCCACCATGCTGGGGAGGGACAAGAGGCCATGGGACCACCTCACCTGGAGACCTCGGGGTCCTGCCGGATGAGGAGCATTAACTGCTCGATGTTGATGAGGATGGCACAGCAAGGGAAGCAGCAGAGGAGGATGATGATGGTGGCACGCTGCAGGATCACCCCCACCCGCAGCAGGTTCTTGCTGCCATAGGTCTGCAAGGTGAAGAGGGCAGTGGTAAAGTCAGCTGGTGCTGGGGAATAGGGACCCCACAGAGCACGGAGCAGCCCTGACCACCCTGAAGACCACCCAGGAAGGATTTGGAGCATGGATCTCCCTGTATGGGATTGCTACCCAGGGACAAACTTTCCCAGCTCGCAGGAGCAGCCAGGGCTCCATGGGGCATCATCAGCTGATGCTGGAAACCCCCGTGTCCCCAAGACAAGTGCCAGCATGTCTTACCCACCTGTGATATCAAGGTGTCACATGCCGAAGTCAGACCGTAACCTACAGAGATGGCAGTAACATTTATAACCTGGGAATGGGAGTTAAGAAAACAAGGAGTGAAGGTGTGCATTTAAGACTTTCAGGCAGGGAGAGGGGTTAAAAGGAAGAGTGGGAATCTAAAGTCTCCTGTCCTTTTCTGCTGCCATTCCTTTATCCCATCCCAGCGTCAGCAGGGCAGGGGGGAGCTCGTGCCTGGCACTGGGAATGCTTACAGCGATGGCCAGCGTGACGGAGGCCAGCTCAACCTTGCCCAGGTGGCCACAGAATATGGAGCTAACGAGGTGTATCAGGAAGATCAGCAGCTGGATCAGGATCTAAGCACGGAGGAGAGGAGAGGCGAAGGTTAGTGACAGAGGTGAGCAGGGGTGGTTGTGCTGGGGGGGGGTCTCTCCTCCCAGGTCCTTACCAGCGGCCCTGCCAGCACCAGCAGCTTCTTCACGTCCTCCCAGAAGTTGTCCGGGACCAGGCGCTGAATCCAGTGGCGTTTCTTCTCGCAGCTCCTGGGTGTGAGATTGTCCTGGCCAGCAGCCACTGCCTCACCGTTCTCCTCGGGGAGGTTCTCTGTCTTCGTGCTGCCATTCTCCTCAGGAAGGTTCTCCGGCTTCATGCTGCTGCTCTGCCAGGGGAGTGGAACAACCCCTCCCTCCGTGCTCTGTTAAACCACGGTGGGGTGAGCAATGTGTAACCACGGTGGGGTGAACTTCAGCCGGGGCCGGATGATCCGACCACACGTTCCCTGCTGCTGATGGGAAGTGTGGGCAGTGGGTCAGGGCAGGGCACGGAGCTGGGGAGCCCAGTGTGGGTCCTGGTAGCACAGTGGAGCCTGGCAAGGCACTTACTGCCTGCCCTGAGCCAGCATAGGGGCTGAGCCATCCCAAATCTGCCCTGCAAGCCCTCGTACCTCTCTCCTGCTTCACCACAGCTCCGCCGGCCAGTGGGTTGGAGGGTCGTCCTCCTCTTCCAGCAGCGATGGAGGATTCTTGGATCTGTGTGCGGTCTCTGGTGAGCTGCTGCCGGCAGTGGTGGGGCCGCTGCCTGTCTCGGCCCCTCTCATCGCAGTGACCAAGACAAGCCGGCCCCCTTGGCTCCAGCTGTCGGCCTGGCACAGCCCCACCGTGTCGGGTTTCACTGGCACAGCTCCCCCAGGCCAAATATAGTGTCCTTGGCCCACGGGGGAGGCAGGCAGAGGGAGCTGCTCTGCAGCTCAGACCTGCTCCTGCATGGAGCGGGAGGTGGGCTGGGGTAGCTCATGGGGCAGAGTGAGACCTCCCATCCCAAACCTCCCGGGATTCTGAGCAGGGTAGAGTATGCCACATCCTCCCACAGCTGGGCAGAGGCCCTGGGTGTTGGGGATGATGGCAGTTTCGAGCTCGTTTACATCACATCTTTTCATTCCCAGCCCACAGGTAACCAGCACCCCGAGCCAGGGTGACAGGGAGGTGCCATTCATCTGCTTCACACGGGATTTACCTCCAAGGGCCCAGCATGTGCCACGTCTCAGTCACTCAGCTGCAGGTAAGAGCCTGGGACAGGGCCAGAGGGACCCAGTGCTGGGGGCAGGCAGGGATGGGGGGTTTGCATTATGACATATGGCAGTTCTTTGGTGGTTCTGGAGGGCTGTGCAACACATCCACCCTCTTCCCTGGCGCTCAACGGTGCAGAAAGCAATTGAGGAGCACAAACCCTGCTTTTGTACTCGAGGGGAACAGAGTGATAACACTATACCCAGAGCCAGCCCCAAACCTCAGGGCCAAAAGCCTGAGGCTCTGTCAGGCTGCACAAACCAGACCTATGTCTTTCCTCTTAACAGCACAGTCATGCCAATGACCAGGGTCATGCACACACCACGTTAAACAGCCCAACATTTACTCAGAAAACTTTATTGTATCAAAATCCCACCTTACAAAAGTGCAAAGAAGAGTTGCTTTAGGCCCTGTGCCTGCCCCGCCACAGGGGGAGCGGGGCCAGGGGCCAGCAGCCAGCACCCAAATGGTGGCCAGACATCTTCCAACTGAATCCACCTTGCCCTGCACTGCCACAGCAGCTGCAAGTGGGCTCTGCCACGGCAAGATGCTGGCACAGGCCAGGAAATGTGCTGTGGGCAGCAGGAGCCTCTGCCATTAGCAAATGATATGGACAAATGCCCTCAGGGGGCAGGACAGCAGCAAAAGGACCCTGTTTCCTCCCAGGGTCAGCCCCGGGAAACGCTCCTGCCTATCACCAGTGACATCCCAGTGCAACGCAGGAGAGGAACCAGCTCTCAAGCACTTTTTTTCCCAAGTGCCACATCCTCACCCCCTCTAAGAACTCTGAGTGTGGGACAAAACATTGTGAGTTAACCAGAAACTGAGTAAAGGGACTTTTCGTAAAGAAGTGAGGGGGAATTCCTTCCCCGCACCATCCTCCTGGGACATCACCACGTGCCCTCCTGCTCTGTGCACACTCCCCAGCGTCACTGGCTCTAGCCATTGCCAGTCAGGAGCCGGACCAGGATGCCCACCAGCAGGACAGCCACAGCAGCAGCAGCAGCCAGGACACGGCGGAGGATCAGGGCCCTCCACGTCATGGCACGAGGCGCAGGGACAACAACAACAACAGGCTCCTCCTGTGTGACGAGCTCATGGTCAGGTTGCCTCTCGCCCACGATGCTTTCAGGCAGGGCCACGGTGTCCATGGTGTCCACAGTGTCCGTGTCAACAGAGGTGTAATCTGTGTGACAGAGAGGCCAGCGCTGCAGGGAAGCCCAGCTGCCAAGTCAGGGGCTTCCAGCCTGATGCTACACAAGAGCCAGTGACAGTCCTGGGGGTCCTTTCCCAAGGCTTGGGACACTGGGACATGCCCCAGCAAAGTGGCAGCTGCCCCCAGGTGAGGCAGACATCGGTTGGCAGCCCAGGCTCTTCCCTGGAGCAGCCAGCACGGTGACAGGGTATCTTGTACCCTGTCACTAAGTGCAGACCTGGGACCAGCACCAGGCACTGTGCTCTTTCCAGCCATCTGAGCCTGCAGGACAGACGTGGCTGCCATGACTGGGAAGGAAAGGAAGGGGTTGGGTGGAGAATTCGGGCTCCCACCCCGGTGTCAGGCCCGGTTACATACCCACAGCAGATGTTTTGTTAGCAGCTGTGCCATTGGAGTTCACATCTTCCAGCTGTACTTTTGTTCCAGCTCGGACTTGAGCCTAAAAACACAGGGAAGAGTTGCTGTTCTCAGGGCAAGGGTGTCCTGCCCAGCCCAGAAAACTCTCCACTCTCCCAAGACAAGCATGCTCAGCACCAAATTGCTCCTCTGCTACAGGAGAAGGACAGATCCCAGTTCACTTCTGCCTCCTCCCAGAGGGCTGTTGCATTGTACTGGGACAGGAACTCACCCAGCACCTTTCAAGTGTTACCAGAGAGAAGCACAAGTCTCACCTCCTCTGCAGCTTTCTTCCAATCCATGCGGATGACAAAAGCCAAGAAGGAAAGGGCTTGCACAGAGATGCAAACGATCATCCCAACC
This sequence comes from Neopelma chrysocephalum, assembly GCF_003984885.1. Taxonomy (NCBI): domain Eukaryota; kingdom Metazoa; phylum Chordata; class Aves; order Passeriformes; family Pipridae; genus Neopelma; species Neopelma chrysocephalum. Next base: position 776,061 of record NW_020897744.1, on the reverse strand, counting down.
CACAGACCTGCAGCAATGGGAAGTTACTTCAGGGAGGGCTCGAGAAAAACTTGCCTTTGTCAGCTACTGCCACAAAGCCCAGGGACCTCAGTGGGTCCCATGTCCAACCCAGTCTCGATGGGAAACGAAACAGCTCCTGGGGGAGCTGGGAGCAAGCCTGGATTTACTGGGACATCTCAGCCCCCATTTGATGGGGGGTCTCAGCGCCTGCCCCAAACACACCAACGTGCAATCCAGCCCCACTGATCCACAGGAAGATCCAGGCACGAGTTCCAGGGCTGGGCCTTTGCTCAAGGCAGCTCATCTAGTGCCAGGTGGAGGACACACGTACCCAACACCCCCATCTTGGCTGCAAACATCAGTGAGACGCCGATGGGCAGGCCCATGGTGTAATATCCGACGGCGTTGGCGATGGCACCCAGCTTCTGCTTCCCGGTGCCCCGCAGCACTCCCCCGCAGGTCCCCTAAGGAAGGCGGGCAGAGGGATCCCTGTCAGGTACCACCACAGCAGACCTGGGGCCTGGCACAGCTCTGGGAACAGGGGAACCCACAGCACTGAACTGCAAAGCCAGGAGGGAGCAAAGCCACGTCCTGGAGCACACAGTGTGGGGCTCCTGTTGCTCCAGCTGCCGACACCAACAGGCACCGCCAGCGGATCCCACAGAGCTTCCCATGCTGCCCAGGTCCCTCTCCCCAGGACACGACAGGAGGAAACAGGTCAAAATTACTACCTAACGAGTTTATGAGCATTGCCAGTATGCTGGGAGCACACAATATCTCTGAACACCCAGCTGCTCCCTTGTGCTGCTTTGATAAGACAGTAAAAATCTGGAGCCTTGCCAGAGGAAAAGAGGAGGAAAAAGGGGGTTGTTTGCAGCGATGCCAAGGGACAACTACAAGCACAGGGGACACCGAGGTACCACAATCAGCTGCTTTGACAGCTTATCAGTTGGCTTCTCTGCATCATTTTAACAGGTCAAGAGTGAGCTACAGGCAGCTTTGCACCCTCCACGGCACCCCAGCCTGCGGGGAGGAATCACTCCACACTCTGGAATACTCACTGCTGTCGCATCAAGCAAGTGGAACGGACCAAAGATGAGCATCACTTTGGACACCAAGTTAACGATCTCCCTGTTGGGAAGATGTATGTGCTGATCAGGGCAAGCAGCACCAAGGACTCTGGTTCCCACAGTCTCCCTCAGCCAGCTGCAAAGGCTGATCTCAGCTCCCTGACCCCAGCCTGCTACCAGGGTAGTGCCCCAGTGTCAGAAACCTCTGTGCTTCCAGGCAACGGGGAAGAACCTTTGGGAACATGTTTGCCAGATGGGGGTTTATGAACTCTTATCTGTCAGCAGCTTCTGGGATATAAATAACACCCTCCGAGAAGGTAAATACCCGAGAGAAAGCTGTTAACGCACTTGTCATTGGTGAAGATGTATCCCACCACGCCCCTCAGGCTTCCCAGTAACGTTGCAACCACCACAGCAAAAACTCCTGAAAAGAAAAAGAAATAGTCACATTGTTTCAAGGGCAGCATGTCCTGCTCCTGATCCAGGCCCAGACCTCAAAGGCTTCGTGTGATGGGGATTGGACTTGGCTGACCTCCAAGTGATACTGCAGCAGAGGACAAGTCTGTTTTCCTCACGCTCTCCCCAGATACTCCCTCTGCCTTCTGGAGGGGGAGGGCAGAACGCTAAATTGCAGATTTAACTATCAAAGCCTTTGCACCAGGCTCGTAACAGAAAAGAGCAGTCAGGATCTTGCCTCCCCTGAGGGGTCCAAACAAGTGGGGTTTGGGTTCCTATGGGGGGTCCCCAGCCCTGTGAGAACTCAACTATTTGCTGATAATTGCCCTTCATTCCCCTTTGCAGGACCTGAGCTCACCTGTGCACAGCAGAGCAGTGATGCAGGAGGTCTTGGCTTGCACCACATCCCCCGATCCCAAGGCATTGCCCACCCTGACACTGGCAGCCACGCTGATGCCCAGAGGCACCTGAGTAGCAGGAGACAAGAGGAGGTGAGTGGCAGCAGAGCCTGCAGTGACAACAGAGCCTGCAGCAATTTTTTTCTTCTCCAGAGGGGAATTTGGGACAAACTGGCATGGCTGCAGTAAAGGGATTTTCCATCTGCAGCACACTCTGGATGTGCAGCTGCTGTGGTAGGTCTGAGAGGCATCACCTGCCTGGTACTGCCCCCTGTTCCCACCTCAGATTGACCACAGAGCCACTGTTTGGGGGCTGCTCCCAGGCTGTTTGGGGTTTCCTACACCCAGCCCTTACCATGTAGGCAGCACAGGCGAGCTCGTAGATGATGGACTGTGCACCCAGCTCCACCACACTGAGCAGCCCTGGAAAAGATTCATCACCTCCTTTGTTTGCTGACAAGGAGGCAGCGACTACAGGGTTCCCACTGAATAGATGGGAACACCTGCAATGTCCTGCAGACCCGGTCCTGTAGGTGAGGAAGCTGCTGGCAGGAGGAGCTCTGGGGACACAGTCAAGAAGCAGCCACCAGAGCAGGCACAGCTGTAAGGCAGCCTGTTGAACCACAGGAAAAAGAGGATTTGGACTCACCAGCCAAGAAGCTCCCCATCTCAAAGGTCCACCACTCAATGCACATCATGATCATGCCGGGCACTGCCAGCCAGATGAAGGAGCCCCAGTCCAGGAGGCAGTCCCTGCTCCAACCTGCAGCGAGGACGTGAAGCCAAATGAACACATGTTCTCCCTCTCCATCCCCAGAGGGGAACCATATGCTCTTCTGGACACTCTCAGAGGACAACCACCACTGCAGCTCACAGGACACCTGCCTAGGATTGCTGCTGTGACATGCTGCATTCCTGAGACAGGATGTTCAACAAGAATGTATTTGGAGCTACAGTAAAGGCCTTGAGGACATGACTTCAGCATCTTCCCACTGTGAGGGGATGACAATCCCTTTGTCAGATGCTGGTGACAGTGCCAAATTCCCAGGGCCAGACACTGGTATTCTGAAGGATTAAACTATAACAGTACCTCCCCAGGTCTTCACATGGATCTTCTTCCACCACATGTAAAGGAAGAGGAGGATGGCCTGGGTGTACTGAGAAACAGTGTTAGCCCAAGCAGAGCCCCTGCAGAGAGAGACAGGCAAGTTACAAGTGACATCCTTCCCAATCTCCTCAGCTACAGCAGGAGAGACCCAGTGGGTCTTGCTCAAGCCTTGTACCACACAAGCCTTGCTCCCTCCAGCCTCATCTTTGCAGGCTGGTTGTCTGGGGGCAGAGGGTGGCAGAACTGGGCACCCAGGACAACCCCCCAGCCCTGAGCACACAGGGAGAGACTGTGACCACCCCTGCTCACACTTACACCATGCCCAGCTTCAGTGCATAGAGGAAGAAGGCGTTCATGGCCACGTTGAGGACGTTGGCTGCAATCCCGGTCAACACCTGAGGCAGAATGATCGCCTGGAAGCCAAGGAGGGACTTTGGAATTTGCTTCCCCAGTGCTGCCTAAGCCCCATCCAGTGAACACAAGAGAGAACTTCAGCAGTGCCCAAGGAGAAAGCCAAGAAGGCAGCTCCTGTTCCAGGTAAGGCTGGGCTCTGTTAGACATGCAGGGCTTAGGAGCTGCTGCAACCCATAAAACGGAGTTGGGAAGTAGCCATAGGGAAATGGAGCCAGTTAAGGGGGGTGGTTCCTATGAGCTCTCCCAGGGCCAGCTGGGGGGCTGTGCATCACACATTCCTCAGCCCAGCTCTCTCAAGAACAGGATGAACTTGGATACCCAACTTTATCCATGTTCCTGGGAATACCTTTAATGTACAGCCCAGAACTGACTGGTTATACAATACCTGACTTAGTAAATATCTTGTCAGCAGCTGGTACAGAAACGCCGCCTGCAAGAGTCAGGATTCAGTTCATCATCAGACCGTGGTTCAGCAACCATTGAACACTGACAGACCAGTCCCCTCACCACCTTCTTGGGGTGCCCGAGCCAGCACCTTTCTGACACCCCATTCCTGTGCTCCATCTGAAGTGTGGCACCTGCCAGCACTGCACCCAAAAGAGTAACAGAAGACACCTCCCATTCCCACTGGGAAGAGAGATCAGTCTCCAGATGGGAAATCTCCTATGCTTCCCCATCAGCCTGAGAAAGCTTGGAAAGCTTAGAAGAAAGGATAAACCTACAGACCCTTATTCCACAGGGATACTGTTCCCTGCCTTAGAGAAGCTGGAGTAACCAGCTGGAGCCCAGCTGTGAGTGTGTGAACAGCAAGCTCCAGCCTTCGTCTTGGAGCTAAGAGCGAGCCTGGAGCCACTGGTTCCAATGTCCACTACCACTTGTGTGGCCACAGCAAAAGCCTTTGCACAGGAAGATCAGAGACCCCATGTTTGCTGGTCCAGCAGTTGCTGGCCAATGCACATCTGTTAAGGCACAAAGTCAAGGGACACACTGTAAAACGCTAAACCTGCCCTGTGAGCCACACAGCAAAGGCCCTCCCTCCTTTCCTTCATGTTACTAAGGGACACAGAGCTCCTAACAGCTTTAGCAGAGACTTACAGGAAGCGCTGGAATAAAGATCATCACGTAGACCTGAGTTAACCTGGAAAGAGAGTTGTTTCCCCAGTTAATATTACAGCAAAGCAAGAGCCAAGCCAAACAGTGTTGTGCTCAAGCTCCAGAGAGGCTTGATTTCAACACTGCAGAGCAACCCACCCACAGCAAAAAGCCCGATCCAGAAGGGCTGGATCTCACCCCTGACCTGGAGACCTCGGGGTCCTGTCGGATGAGCAGGAGGATTTGCTCAGTGTTGACGAAGAGTGCCCAGCAAGGGAAGCAGCACAGCAGCAGGATGAGGGTGCCCCGCTGCAGGATGGTGCCCACCTGCTTCAGGTTCTTGCTGCCATATGTCTGAGCGAGGAGAGAGGACCAAGGTGGGGGTCACAGGGAGCCAAAGGGTCTGGGCAAACTTTTAGGGCAACAACAGGCTGATTAAATGCATTTCCCACGTCCTGCAGCGGTGAATGCCAGGCTGGTTGGGTGTCACTGGCCTTCAGGTGGATTGCACATCCCTTTGCTACCCAAAGGGACCCAGGGCTCCCTGGGGGAGCTTCAAGGAGGGAGCAGGCTCCAGCCAGGGTGTCTGTAACCCTGCCCTGTCTGGAAGCTGCCACCCCCCTGCTCTTTGTGCCCAGATCACACTGCACAGGAGGCGAGACAGCACCAGGTAAACCCCATCAGGCACAGGAAAGGGGGAGCTGCCACTGACCTGGGTCATCAGGGTGTCACATGCTGAGGCTAAACCAGACCCGATGGAGATGCCTGTCACGTTGATAACCTGAAGGAGAGACAGGGATCCTGGCCCAGAGCACTGAGTCCCTCCCAGCTGGGTGGGTAGACAGTTCTGCTACAAGTTTTTGGGAAGTTTCCAGCCCTTCTCTATTTCTCAGAATAACAAATCTTGTTAACTAAATAGCCTCTTCTCCCCTCTGGTGGGGAAAAGGATCCTCTAGGAAGGCATGAGTATCTAAAGGACCACAAACAGTGCTGCTCCCAGCCACATGCTCAGGTCTGGTGGGTTCAGAGAGCTAGTCAGAGGCTCCAGCTCCCTGCTCAGGTGCTGGCCTTGTACTGGCACAGGCACTGCCTGCTCAGCTCCCCTTTCCTGCGTGTGCTCAGGACAAAAGGAAGAACATTTTGGTGGGTGTGATGTCTGCATTGCATCAGGCTGTGCTGATGCACAGGGCCCTCACACGTATGTTTCTACAGGTTTGAGGTTTTTTCTTCTTTTTTTTTGTTTTGTAATACCTAATTTGTGTGTTTTAAATCCAAGGGGAGTTGGAGTGATACGTACAGACACAGCCAGTGTCACGGCGTCCAGCTCAGCTTTCCCCAGGTGGCCACAGAAGATGGAGCTGACCACGCTGATCAGGAACCCCAGCAGCTGGGAGAGGAACTAGGATGAGAGGAGAAGGAAACGGTGAGGTGAGGACCCATTAGGGCTTGTGGAACATCAGCCCTCCCCCAGGAGCCGGCCTATGAACAGCCAGGTTTCCTGGTGTTTCGGTCTATGCCTCCAGGCCAGGGCTCTGCTGTCCTGGGAACCTGTCCCCACTTGCCAACACTGCTGGGGCATGGGAGGCAGCTCTGGGACTCACCCAGGTTCTCCCTGGCTTTGTGTTTCAAAGCAGACATCTACCTGCCCTGTGGTATTTTGGTGTTACACAGCCAATCTGCCAGATGACCTCATTTACGGGAGGCTTAACAGCTTCACTAGAAATCCTCTTTCCCAGGATGAAGGTTGCAGAGAGAGGAAAAATAAAACATCCCAATGCTTTTTTCACATTTGTGTGCATCTGTGGAAAACTATCCTCCAAAACCACAACATCCTCTCCTCCTGGAGATACTCCAAGGCCATTCTGTGTGTTCCTCTCCAGGGCCTACAGCGAAGTGCAACGATGCTGCAGCAGAGATTGCACTCCAAACCTCATTCTCCCTTGGCAAGAGGATGTCCCTTCTACAGGCGTCCAGGGCACAGAGTTGTGGCACAGCTCAAACCAGATGGTAGGTGTTAGAGATGTTCATACCCACTGAGGGGTGGGTACAACTGGAAACCATGCCCAGGGTCTGCTTGTGCTGCTTCTCAGCCAGCAGTTGGCAAGCCAAGAGCCCAGCACCGCTGGAGAACCAGCTCTGTGGGGTCAGAGGAAGAGCAGAACAAACCTGTCTCCTCTGCAGACCTCCCACTGCTGCCTGCAGGTGCAGTCTTGCTGCCAGGCCCTGGCACGCTGGACCTGCTGCTGTGAGTAATCCCCACAGGAGGGTCCGGTCTGTACCTCCACGACCATCCCAGCACAGGGTTTGATATGAAATGATCATTAACTAACGGCAGCTGCAGGTTTGGGTTTGAAGTTGTCTGCGCACGTGGAGGAACAGGCTGTGCCGCAGGTGGGATGGTCGAGGGGACCGAGAGGGCTTGTGTTCAGCCACAGAAACTGAAACCAGCCTGTACTTCCCCTGCTGACCGATCTCAGCAAGTCAGTGCTTTGATGTCAGGGAGGGCGTCTCTGAGAAGTTTAGCAGTTGGCAGTTATTTACCAGATAAAGCAGAAGGTTAAAAGCACAAAAAACTTCACGTGCAGTTGATTCAGACTGGGGCTGTTGGTGCGTGCTTCCCCTTGCAGAAGCCTCTGCAAAATGTGTTCAGCACTGTCTATGCCGACTACCCAAGGGTGCATCTCCCTCCAAAGGGTGCATCAACCTCCAGTTCCAGTCCGGGGAGGACTTCAGGACAGCGAGTTATAAGGTACCTTTGCACCCAGAGCCTGCTGCAAGGGCTGGCCAAGGAGCTGACACTAAGCAAAGAGATTTGCTTGTCACCCAAGGGTAACGAGGCAGTGCCGGGGCTGCAGCCTGGTTCCACAGAGCAGTTTAACAGCTTATCCCCCCTACACCCCGAGCCCACCGCTCCTCTTCCACAGCCGTATCGCCGGGCAGCAGCAGGAGCTCCTGGGGCGAAGAATAAGCGCCTGGGCGCCAGCCAAGGCACGAAGGGTGGCGGTTTAACCCTGGCTGTGCCTGCAGCAGCCGAGGAGGGACCGGGCTGGCCCCGGCGCGGGCGAAGGGCATATCCGCGGTCGCGGAGCCGTGCCCGGAGGCTGAGGAGGTCAAGGCTCATCCCCGGGATCAGCCGGGCCCGAGGTCTCTCTGCTCCTCATCCCGCTGTGCGCTACCCGGCTCCGGGTGGCCAAGCCACCGCCGCGATCCCCCGGCCCAGCACCTCCGGCAGGGAGGGCACGGTGTCCCCCGCGTGTCCCCCCGCGATCCCTCCCCGCCCCGGCTCTCACCACGGGCCCCGCCAGCCGGGCCAGCTCGCAGCACTCCCGCCGGGCGCCCGCGGGCAGGAGGCGCCGGGCGCCCCGCAGGCACCGCACCGCCGCCCCCGCCGCCATGGACCGACCGCCGGCCCCGCCCGGCCCCGCCGCCCGCCTTATGGGCACGGCCGGGGCCGCCTCCCGCCCGCGGGGCCGCGGCGCTGTGGGCGGTGCGGGGATGCTCGGCGCGGAACGGAACGGCACGGTAGGGTCATGTCCGTGATCCGGATCGGGGCCGGGAAGCTGCGCCGGCTGGGAGTGGGACGCGCCACACACACCCCCGGCCGCGCTCTGCCCACGTGTGCGGGGATGGGGACTCGCCAAACACACACACACACGTGTTGGCCAGAGCCGGAGCGCACCGTGGGGTTTTGGGGGGGTTGGGGACTTCCCGTTTGTGTTGGTGCAGGGTTTGGGGACCTGCTGCGCGGGGAGAAGGGCCCCCCTTCCCCCCGTTTGCTCTCTGACATCTGCAGCTCTCCTGCTAATCGGCTGTGGGATGGGGACCCTCTGAGGAGACCACACGCGTGTTGGCCAGGGGTTCACCAGAGGTCCAGAGACCCCCAGGTGGTGGCTCTGGACTGGGGACCTCCTTGTGGGGCGATGGCTTAGGACCCCCTACGTGCTGGCTGTGAGTTCCAACGCAGGGGTCTCTCAAAGGCACAGATGCTCCCGGGCCAAAGGAATGTCCCCTCTGCCACGTGCATCATGGTAACAGTGGGGGCAGCTGGCTCTGGGCACCTTCCTCCTCTCCTCCATCCACCCACCAGTACCCCATGAACAGGGTGACCTGGGATTGTCCCCCACTCCAGGAATTCCCACCCAGCAGCTGGTGTGGAGATTGGAATGGCTGGGCTGGGGTGGCCATGGCTGTGTTTGCCCATCACCTGGCAAGAAGGAGTTTTTGGTTTGGGTAGGAGCTTGGGTTGTTACAGGAGTGAAATTCTACCTAAGCGCAGGTGCTTGTAACCAAGTAGCTGTAACCAAATCTATTGCTAATGCACGGAAAATTACAGTGGAAAGTGGGGCTCGGTTTTCCAGCTGTTTAAATGCTGCCCTGGTGACTTATAACTGTGGTGTCACCACCTAGAAATGTAAAATCTTGTTAATGTTTCACTTTTCCCCTTGTTCCTTCAGGTATGATGTGACATCGTGAAAAATTATATAGTAATAGTGGTGAGTCATAGACGCAGTCATTTTGATTTTATGTGCCATGGTGAAATTGGGGTGTTTCAGGGCAAGAGAGTGCTCCTCTCCATGGTCCTTCCTTCCCCTGTGGCCAGCAGAGCAGCGGGTGTTGGGTGCATGTGCCAGAGCCTGTGCTGCCTGTGGGATGGTGCTGCAGGGGCAGCTATGAAGAAACAGTAGTTATCAGCAAATGGTGTGTCCTGGCTGGTGTGACTGTCACCAGCCCGGCTGTGAGATGGCCAGAGTGTTCCTGAGGCGCTGTTATCTCCTGTGGAGGCTGAGGGAAGTGATAAGACTCAGATGGTGCCATTCATGGTCCCTCAACAACCAGTGCAAGTGTGAGTCCCTTTGAAGTTTACTGGTGACCCTGCTGAGATCAATACCCTGGGCTGGCAAAGAGTGGGGAGAGAATCAGGCAGAGACCCAGGAAAAAGGACTTTGAAAATAAAAAGCTGTATCTTTTCAGGCTCAGGGGAGAAATGTTGCCTCCCAGCCCCAGGAGCCAGGTCCTGGGCTAGTCCCCAGAGAGCCAAACACACACAAGAAGGGCTGTGATTGAAATCCCTCTCCTTGTGTTTTGCTGCTGCTGTTTGAAATCAACTCCGTTTGCTTTCAGAGGTGCTGTTTTGTGTTTCTGCGGTGACATGTGAATCCCAATCTTGCTGGGAAGCAGCAAAACGGGCACCCCAGGACCTGGTCTGATGTGCCCTGAGGCCTCCCCCATCACTGGCAGGACAGACTGGGTGCTGGCTCAGCCTGCCCCCCCTCAGATGGGCCTGTGAGCTGCCAAGGGGGATGTGGATCTGTGCAAACTGTCAGGCTGAGCCCTGCCCTGGCACTGGATGGCCCCACATTTGCCCCTTCTCTTCCTGTGACGGGGACAAGGACCTTGCCAGCTGCCCGACAGGAATCAGTGCTGGAGCCCCCAGACGATGAGGAGGGTCAAAGGTAGAACAAGCTTCCCTCAGCAATCCGGATATTAACAGGGTTGCAACACCAGTTAGAAGAATTTGAAGGGTCAAATTCCACCAGAGTGTAACATCGTTGAACTCGGCTGTTTTAGACCTCCAGTGAATCTGGAGCAGCGTTTTGGAAGGGTGACACCTTAACACAGACCTGTTTAAAGGAGTTAATGTGTGACTGGCCCCAAACCAGCTGGAGCAGGCAGATGGCTTGCCCTGCTGGAGCTGGTTTTGGCAGCTGGGACCCTGTGCAGTTCTCAGCGATGCTGATGTGAATCCAGAAGAAAGCAGCTGAGAGCAGAAGGATTGCAGTTGGCTTGCATCATCTGCAGAGCAGGATTAGCCCTTTTTTTATTGCAGATTCCCAGAAGATGGCTACCCTGGGCTTTCTCTGGATATGTATGTCCATATTCTGAAATGCAGCCAACATCCTGCTACTAAAATAAACCTCACAAATGCGCCATGTCTGGAACTGTCGCGATTAAGAGCTACAAAATAAGAAAACAGTCAGGACACAATGGATTTATGTTGAACACTGAACTGTTTGAAGTGTGTCCCTTTCCTTTAAGAGATCCTACTGCTGGCTAATGTTCAGATGCCACGGAAAATCCGCTCCCCTCTGTGCAATGTGGAATTCAGGATACAGCTAAATTAAACACTAAAGAGCCTTTTGCAGTCAAATTAGCTTTTATTTAAGTGTCACACTATAGGATCAGATGATCAGAGCCATCAGTGGATACAGCACATGGATTTGGGGGTTGTAAATATGGAGAACAAACCAGAATAGTCATTTTAAATAGCTCTCCTTGCGTGATGGTCTGACTGCAAAGAAAGTTACTGGATTCCAGAGTAGTAAGTGCATTAGCAAAACATGCTAACGACCTTAAACTAACTATAGTGATTCTTCCTGCAATAAGAATGGCCTCGTTACTGGGTACACAGGGTTGATTTTCCTGTATAATCCCAAATAAGGGTTCTCAAGTCCATCCTAATGACTGACGTGGCTTCCTCAGACCCAGGAAGTCAGTGTTTCACTGCTGCCTGCGTCTCCAAAGTATAACTAATATTCAATACTTTCGAAAAACATACTTTCAAAAACCAGAATGTCTAATAATGTTTTAAATAACCACTATTTTTTGGCATGGACAGTCACATAAACAGGACTGTTTGCACTATTATTTGTCCCAGCTTGCTAGAACAGACGTACTTCTGCAAGAAGAGTTAGAGGGAAGCTCGGAACCGGTGTTTACAGTGGATGATGGAACTTGTCAAAAAGGCAGTTGCCTCTTTAAAACCAAAGCAGTGAGAAGTGTGGCATCTCTCTGGCACCCAACAGCCTCCCAGGGCCGGTGTTCCTCTCTGCTGTTGAGAAATAGGGGTTTTCTTGATGAGTGTATATCCCCCAGCTCGGTGTCATCGGTGCTGGGCAGAAGCCACAAAGCCTGATGAGACTCGGAATCACAGAATCATTTGGGTTGGAAAAGCCCTCTGAGAGCGAGTCCAGCCATTGACTCAGCACTGCCAGGTTACCACGTGCCTGTGAGCGCCACATCCACGTGGTTTTTGAACACTTCCAGGGAAGGCGACTCCACCACTGCCCTGGGCAGCCTGTTCCAGGGCTGCACAACCCTTTTGGTGAAGAATTTTTCCCAAATACCCAACCTAGACCTGTCAGGGACATTTCCTCTTGTGCCATCACTTGTCACCTGGGAGAAGAGACTGACCCCCACCTGGCCACAATCTTTCCAGGTAGTTCTATAGCGCGATGAGGCCCCTCCTGAGCCACCTTTTCTCCTCGGTCTCATCCCGGTCCCATCTGGGTGGCTCGTGCGCGGTGTCCCCGGCAGGTGGCACTGGAGCCCCGCAGGTCCCTCCAGGCGCTCCCGCAGCACCGGGAGCAGCACCGAGGACGGGAGGGGACGGAGGGGGGGGGGATCCGGATCCCCTTTTCCAGCCGTTCTTGTCTCCGCCCCTCGGGCTCAGCGCTCTGACCCTGCCTCGTTCCGTGAGTATTTGTATTTTTCCGTGCCGACAAGACCCTAATGGGCATCGGGCGTTTGTTAAAAATCCAGGGGAAATCACAGTGTTTGCCAAATATGGTCCAAATATATGCCAAATATTTGGCAAATAAGTTCAAAATATTTGGCAAATACTTTGGAATAATGTTTACTAAATAGTGAAAAATGCAACATATACTAGTCAAAGGGGATGAAATATGAAAAAAACAGTATTCAGAAAAAAGGAATAGGAGTTAGAAAAATGCAGGTGGGCACTATATAGACAAGAAACTGCTTATTAAAAGCCCCGAGGTGTTGTCTTGACTCTCTAATTCCAGTGTCTCAAGTTGGTTCTCAAATGGGCAACCTGAAGCCATGATTTTGATGTGGAACCAGCACCTGGGCAGACACTCAGCCACTCACCATGGTGTGACCTCAGTTCAGTCACACCTCACCCTGTGATATTGTTCAGTAATAACAGCTGGTTTTTATTTTATTGTTCTTTAAGAGAGAGAAATGCTTTTGACTGGTTCTGTATTTCAGAGCGTCTTCCTCCTGCTTTGTTCACCAAAGATGGGGCCAGACATATTAACTGCAGTCGTAAATATTATTTTTACAGCAGAATATTTATCTTGCTGCATGGGTTGGTCGAGTTCAGTGCTGCAGACTTAAAAAACAGCTTCTCTGCCCTGAAGAGCCCAGATACTTAATTAAGGCAGATAAAGCAGGACAAATAAAAACAAGACAAAACTCCTCTTGCTTTGAACCACCTCTAGGGAGCAGGTCTTGGCAAAAGAAAAGAGGGATTGTAAAGCTGTAATAATAATAATAATGATAATTAATTGTATTTATAAAGCATCCCCTAATGGCTCTGGATGCTACACAACGATTTTAAATACAACTGAAAGCAGCAACCATTACGAGAAGCCAAATAAGGAAGAGCTTTAAAAATAAAGGGTTTTTTACAGCAGATAGTAAGGTTTCAGTGGGCTGGTTTGGGGCTCTCCTGCAGCATGGACACACATACATCAGTCGGAAGGAACCGAGGATCCCGCAGTGAATTCTGCGGGCTCGCAGATTGCAGGCTTTGATTGCAAAGAGCAAATACATTTTACAGCCTGGTTTGCATGTCACCGTCTCTGCTTTATTTCCTTTCTGTACCCCAGCCAGCCAGACGGTGTAACTCAACGCAGCCCAATTTACGTTTATACTTCTGGATTGGCTTGCAGGTTTTTCTGTCCTCATTTGTTAGGGGTAAACATGTATTTATGTTCGATTTTGAAAATAAAGAAGGGAAACGCTTGTTCTGAGGGCTTTGGGAAGGCTGGTCCTACCCTCACTGCCACGTGGGGTCAGCGGGATGTCACAGCATGGTTTGGGTTGGAAGGGACCTTATTGTTCCACCCTCCTACTATGGGGTGGGAGATCTTCCACTAGAGCAGGTTGCTCAGAGCCACATCCAGCCTGGCATTCACTTCCAGGGATGGGGCATCCACAGCTTCTCTGGGCAACCTGTGCCAGCACCTCACCACCCTCACAGGGGAGAATTTCTCCCCAGTATCCAGTCTGTCCTTGCCCCCTGTCAGTGGGAAACCATTCCGCGTTGTCCTGTCACTCCATGCCCTTGTCCAAGCCGGTCTCCATATCCCTTGGAGCCGCTTTAGGCGCTGGGAGAGGGGCCGGGAGCAGTGCAGAGGGAAGCGGTCCCAGGAGCGGGGCCGGGCCGGGAGCGGTGCAGAGGGAAGCGGTGCAGAGGGAAGCGGGCCGGGATCGGGGCCGGGCCGGGAGCGGTGCAGAGGGAAGTGGTGCAGAAGGAAGCGGTCCCGGGATCGGGACCGGTCCGGGGCGGTGCAGAGGGAAGCGGTCCCAGTCCCGGGATCGG
>NW_020897744.1:499711-762167 GCF_003984885.1 Neopelma chrysocephalum | reverse complement strand
CCGGTCCGGGGCGGTGCAGAGGGAAGCGGTCCCAGTCCCGGGATCGGTCCCAGTCCCGGGATCGGTCCCGGTCTGGGATCGGGGCCGGTCCGGGGCGGTGCTGCCCGGGGCGGGGGCGGGGGCGGGCGCGGGGCCGTGCGGCGCAGCAGCGCCCCCTGGCGGGGCGGGGCGGCGCGTGCTCGGGCGCGGAGCGCGGCGGGATCGGGAGCGGTGCGGGAGCGGAGCGGGATGGCGGGCGCGCTCACCGACCTGCTGGGAGAGGTGCTGGTGGCCGCGGACGGCGAGGAGGTGGCCGTGTCGGCGCTGGCCGCCCGCGGGGTCTCCCTGGTGGGGCTCTACTTCGGCTGCAGCCTCGGCGGCCCCTGCGCGCAGCTCGGCGCCAGCCTGGCCGCCTTCTACGGGCGCTTCAGGGGGGAGGCGGCGGCGGCCGGCGGGCAGCGCCTGGAGATCGTGTTCGTGTCGGCCGAGCAGGAGCAGCAGCAGTGGCAGGAGGCGGTGCGGGCCATGCCCTGGCTGGCGCTGCCCTTCGCCGACAAGCACCGCAAGGTGAGACCCGCGGCCGGGCGGGGGGCGCGCCCCGGGCTTTGTCTGGGGGCGGGGGGGTGCCTTCCAGAAAGTTCCCCCGGGAGCCGGGAAGGGGGTGTCCGCTGCTGTCCCGCGGGGCGACAGCGCCTCGCCGGGCTCCTGCGGGGCCTGGGAGCCGCAGCGCTGGGGGAGCCCCGCAGGCTCCGTCCCGCACGGGTGGGGGGCAAGAAGCCCTGGCTGCGGGTCGTGGCTTGTCGGGGGCGGTGGCACCCGCTGGCCTCGAGGGGTCCCGCGGAAGGAGCGCGGCTGCGGGCGAGGCGTGAGCGGAGCAGCTCCTGCGAGCCCGGGCGCGGGGCACGGCACCACTCAGGTGGGAACCAGAGCTTGGTGTGGGCTGGGGACGCGAGTGGGTCCGGGCACGGAAAGGGGCTGTGGCCTCCACCAGCCGTGGGAGGACACGCGGTGGTTGGGGAGCGAGTGAGCCCGGCTCGGCCGGGAGCTGCTGGCGAAGCTGCCCGGCCAGTTTGTGGGATGGGGTTCGTTGCTCTCGTTTCGCACCCGGTGTGTTCAGATATTCTGCCAGTTACGGCCTCTCATCTGGAGAGTTTAATCAGAGAGAGACACATAATGGACAAAAAGCGCTGTTAAGACCCCAGGCAGGGCGGGGTGTGAGGGACGGGGAGGAACAGGCTGAGCCTCCAGTTCCCAACGAGCTCGAGACGTTTGTAGTTTAAAAAAAAAATAAATCCTCTTTACAAATCTAATCTCTGGAAGCAATTGGGCAAGAATTAAAAAGATGGTGCCCCACAGTGCCATTTCTAAACATCTTTCCAGCGAGGGATTGTGGCTGCTGGTGTGGAAGCAGCGGGCAGGCTTTGGTTTGGCTTTGGTGAGGCTCGTTCAGTGGGGTTGGGGTAGCGCCGGTACCTGCGGGGTCGGGGGCGGCTGAACCCCCTCAGGCATCCCCTGTGTTGGGATGTTGCGAGGCTGTGTTGGGATGAGAGGGATGACTTCTTCCTGCATGGGTCTCTGAACCCGGCTCTGCCAGCACTTTGCTCTCTCCTTTAGGCAAAGGAGTCGTTTAAGGAAAAGTTGGCTGTCTCTGGCAGCGCTGAGTGATGTCCCTGCCGCTGAGAAGGGACGTAGCTTTGAAACTCGGATTTGGCTTTTTTTGCCTCGTTTGCTGCAGTTTTTTGTCACTAAGCCCCCAGTTCGTTAAAAGCTCTCACTTGTTTAATGCCATGCACCTGGATGATGATGATGCCGAAGGGCCCCAGTTTGCCCCTTTGAAGTCCAGACACTTCTAACTGGGAGCTCGCCCGAGTGGTTGGGATCTGAGATCAGTTTCACTAATCAGAGGAGCTGTAACAGAAGCTTCGTCCTTCAGAGAAATTACAGTTTAATTCAGGTTTCTTTAAAACCAAACCATCTTCCTACAGGGACATGAAAAGACTGTGGTTCCAATTAGTAGTTTACCATTTCCCTACTGAACATTTTAGATTATTTAGATGGTGGGACTTCTGCTTGCCATATTTGCTTTAAAAATTCCACTGCAGCGCAGTTAAATGGTTGGGAAATTGTAGAAGTGGAAGGTGGCATTAATTTTACATGCTGGCCAGTGCTTCCATCTATTAGATTGCAAGAACACATGAAATAAAAAGATTATGGGGTCTTAAACCCTTATTCCAAGAAGCCCTGAGTTAAATTCAGGATTATTTTTGTGTGGAGTGTAAAGTAATTGAAGCTCATGCTGTATATTTTCAAAACTAAGCAGATGTGATGTGGCTTTGGAGGAAGCTTAATCTATGGATAACAGAGAACCTATTTGTAAGTTGTAAGGGCAATTATGTCAGGATATCAGATTTCTAAACAGGAGATTTATAACCTGCAGCTCAGGCAGTTAGAAGTTTCCTTGTGTAATAGGCTGATTTTTTAAATAGTCGGGTTAATGACCTGACTCTCCAGAAAAGCACAAACTTTCTATTTTTCAAAAACATGCCAGGGAGAGCTGGGGATGTCGAGCATGTGTTCAGTAACTCACGGGCTTAATTTGTTTAAAAACAAAAGCATTAGAGGAATGTAGGCAGTACTTTTGAGTTATGGTTCCTTTGCACCGAGGGATACTCCTAAACCCCAGTGAATTATATAGATTTATGGGAAGAAGGGGATATTATAGATGCAGAGTAGAGAGAGCGAAAGGGTTGGAAACATTGAGAGCTGTGTCCCTGAGCTCTCAGCTCCCTGAGCCTGTGGAAGGAGGCTTGGAGGTTGCAGGGCTTGGCTGGGAGAAGCTCTGCCCAGCAGGGTCTCATGTGGGTGATGCCAGGACTCAAAAGAGTTCCAGAAGTCCCTTCCAGCCAACGCTTCCTGTTGTGGGTTGGTTACTTTATCTGCTGAGGTCGTGAAAGCTTTGGGGAGAGAGGATGGCTTCCTATCCTATATTGGCTGTAGCATCACTTTTGTTGCTCAGAATTATTGAAAAATATGTCTGCTTATCATCGTGCATGTTTTCTCTCTGGTGTACTCTGCATTTTTCTACATTTCTCCTTCTTCCAAACCCCGGGCATCAAGTGTTGATAGATCCTAACAACCAGGCTCCTTTCTGGGTTTGCAGTAAAATTCCCACAGTCCTAAAAGTAAATTAGCATCTTACTCTCATGGTTATTGGGGAAAGTAGTATGAATTGTCAAAGCAAACAGCCACTCTTCGTTGAATGCCTCAGTAACTCAATAATGCCGGGGTGCAGTTACCAGGGACAACCAGTTCAATTTGAGTAACTTTAGCATACAGCAATTTCTGTCTCCAAACCAGTAATAAAAGAAAGCAGTACAAGTCAGCAAACATCTGGACGTGGGGGAAAGCCTTTGATTAATGAGGAGGATGGCATTATGCCTCTGTCTGAGCCACAGCCAGACCTATTATTGGGTGTTTTTCTTTCAAGGACAAAACCGTAACGTGCCAAATGAGATTGGAGGCCTTTAACTCGTGATACACGTCCCTCAATTAAGCTGTTCAGCCCCGGATTTGGGCAGCTCGACGTAGCTGCTGGTAATTGATTTGTCCTCCGATAGCGCCGGGCATTGCTGAGCAGAACGTGGGGGAGAGATGTTGCTCCGTGTCTCTTTCGTTTGGGGTTTTGGTTTAACATCACCCCGTTGTTATCTGCTCGCATGAACATCTGCTCAAGTTCTGGAGGGTTGATTTAATAACAGCTTTAATTCCTGATTGCTACTGGGAGCCTCATAATGTAAACAGCCCCCATCTGTCTACATGCCCTGATGTCCCCCAGCGCCCACAACGAGGTATCTCCCTTCCTGCTGTCGGAAGGATCCCAGACTTCTCCTGGTGAGCTCCAGACCATCCCTGCTGCGGAGTCCACCTACACTCAGGGTGAATTTGGGTGCTCTTCAAGGGCTTATGGCACACAGGCTGTTGGAGGAGGGCAGAGCGTGCTGTCCTGCTGTGGTCTGTGGGACATTTTGGTCATCTTTGCTAAAAAAGAAAATAAATTGGCCACGTTCTTTGTTGAGTAGATCCTCTCACGCTTCTCCGTGTAGGAGTGGGAGAAAGGAGAGTTGGTGCTGGAGGAGAGAAAGCTGTAAACTGGTCAGCACTGGGAGAGCAGCAGTTTATCTTTTGCTGTTCTTTATTTGCCTTTGCTTTTGTTTTTACTTGGCCCAGTCGTCTTCCTCATTCTTTTTAATCTTGAGTTTTCTACTGACGCTTGGTGCATCCACACAGCGCCAGAGTGGTGTTGGGTTTGTGCTTTGCCTCCTGTTTTGTGTTTGCTCTCCGCTGTATTTAAGCATCTGCTTGAGTGTTGACCAGATTCTTCTTGGGAAGGCAAACCCAGCCTTGGGAAGGCTGAAATACTTCTGTTCCAGATTTAAATAAATGCAAAACATGTTGGCTATTTTTCTGTGATTATTCAGTCAAGTATCTGAAAACAATGTGAGAATCTCTCTTTGCTCGAGCTGGTAAATAACCCTTCAGTTGGGACAGAATGATTTTCCTTTATATTGAAAGATGGGTTTGTATTTTCTCCCACATTCACTAGTGATGTGTCTTTTTCTGAATGGTGTGACAGAGGCACGTGATGTTTCCCTGTGTGTGAAGAAGATGTTTGTTCTGTCTTGCCCAAAGGAGGGGAAAGGATCAAGTTGGTAGTTTTGGATTTTGTAGTTTTAGTGTTGATGGATAAAAAGAGACAAAACTCTTGCTTGTTTGCAAATATATCTTTGAAGCCTTTTACAACAAATTCCCACTCATTTCTTTTTTTTTAATTAATTACGTTCTCTCTTCTCTCCCACAATCTCAAGATAAAGATGTTTTCTTTCCCTCTGCTTAAAAAGATCATGCACTCGAGCCTCTCCTAAAAAGACACCAAGTACTAATTTTGTGGATAGAGTTTGTGCAAGAAATAGTGGGGAGGAGATAGAAATGTCATTAAATTAGACTGTACACAATTTTTTTTTGTGGAGGAAAAATCCTAAAGCCCTTGATTAGAGTTTGAGATACACCCTGATATTCAGGGACTCAGAACTTTTCTGTTTGAAATCCCCATCTGCTGAGATCTGGGAGGCGAGTGGTCAGCACAGATGTGGGATTTGTCTAACAGGAGATTTCGTAAATCACTTGAAGCAGCTTTTGAATTTCATCATATAAAAATATCTAGGTAATCACTTTCAGCTGTATTCCTGACTCTGTGTTTCTGGGGTGGGAATGTATATGAAATCTTTGGCTCGCGGAGCTGTAGATTTGAAAAATATGGTCTTTTCATGACATAAGGCTATTGAGTATGAAGCAAGGCATTAGCAGCACCAACTGATTCTTTGTTTGCTTTGAAACTCGCTGGTTCTGAAACGTAAGAATGGGAGATGTATGAAAGGAGCAGAGGGAAGCCTGTGTGCTGTTTTTCATTGTGGCATCTTAATCCAGATGTTGAAATGAAAATGTTCGCTCAAAAATGCACGGTTGACAATTTCATTTGTTACTCTCAGGTTGCAGAACTAAGCGAAGGAACTTTGCTTTGTAAAGTAATCAGTGCATAGCTCTTCTCCAAAAATGCATTCTTTAGAGGCTGAACATGTACCAGCTTTACAAAAGAAAGTGCAGAACAATGGAGCGTTTTTCTGTGTTGATTTTGAAGAAGTGCAACAGTGAACTTCAATTATGACTGAGGAATAAGCTATTCAGTATTTCCACATCGTGCAGATGACACAGAAGCCAAAACATTTTGAATTCTTGTTGTTGTTGATGCCGCTTTTCCACGTTATTTCTGTGTATGTTTTACACAGCTTTGCAGTGATCCTCCATACAATTAACAATCCTCTCTCGTGCCAGGACCTAATCCTTCAGTGAAATCCCTGTGTCAGTAGACAGCAATTCTGGGGACTATCCTGGTTCTGCAAGAGTTGCAAAAACATCACTGTTGTCCTTGGAGGTTGGATTTCCCCGTATGTCCAAACTGTGGCCTGCCCAAGTGCTTTCCCTGGGGCAGAATCAGTATTTTAAAAGTCTTGCTGACGTGTGGTCTGCTGTGGTGTTTATTGCATCCTTCAGTGGGTAATGGCCCACGTTTGAGGGCCTGCTTGGACATCTTTCCATTGTCCAATCCTCCCAGCTCCAGGGTGGGGAGAAGCAGTGGGAGCTCTTGCTGATCAAACACGGTTGAGTGTTGGACTGGGCTCTCAACATCCCGTTCCAAAAACTGACATCAGGTTTGCGTTGCCTTTACATGGTGGCTTCTTCAAGTGGTTTTAGTTTGAAATGCAGTAGCTGTCTCCTTGTTTAGTACTCCAGACAATCCTTTTGTACCATTGCCCGTAGGTATTTCTCAGTGCTGAGAGAGCTTGTGTGAAATCCGTGGTGAGTTCATTGCTCACAGATTCGGGGTTTGGGCGAGTCCAGGATGGTTTGGAACCTTTTGATCCTTTCTCATGGACAAACTTTTAATGTTTCAAAGCGATGCTTGGTGGGATTAGCTCGTGTGGCTGGGGTAAGGTTTCACTTCTCCTGAATTGCATCTGGGTAGAGCTCTCTGTTTTGCATTCCTGTTTTTTTCAGCCATGCTCCCAGCATGGAAGTTGGGGGTATGGTTTTAATCTAAGCCAAGTCAGGAAATATTGCACTTTTTGGTGACCAGACCAGGGGGATTCTTGCCCCAACCCTCCTCCCCAGCAATCCAGATTCAACATAGTGATTATCTCCTCCTTATTGCTAGAGTTTTATGTGAAATGTAGGGAAATAGGGAAACTTAAGAGGGTATGGGAGGCTGTGATACAGCAGGCTGAACTCTAAATTCAAGAAAACAAGTTTGAGCAGCGTTTGCCTGAGCATTTGCTTGATGAGAAGCTCATTGGTGTGTGTGTGTGGATTGCTTCCTCCTCCTTCCCCTCCCCATTTTTTATCAGGGAAACAAGTTCCAAGCAAAATATTCCAAAGTGATATTTAATTACTCTTTAAAATGCAACTATTTGTCTTATCAGCCATGTGGATTTCTATATGCTGCTTTGATTTGACAGTTAGTAGTTTGTAATTTTTAAAAAGCTTACACGCTCCAGGAATCTGTGATTTTTGTGCTTTTGAAAGTCGAGATGTTGAATTAACTGCAGCTTTGAACTATTCACGGGTAATTTCAGGCCCCCCGCTTTCAGCAAATAACAAGCTGACTCCTGAGCTTTCAGGCTGGGTTGAATACTGAATAATCACGACTTTATAGCTGCGTGCGTTCTCTAAACTGGTTCCATGGCACATCACAGCGTAATGCTCGATAGGTTTGAAATGTTTTTCTCGACAGATCACTTTGTGCTCGTGCCATCTCCAGATAATAACGATTAGGAAAGGAGGGAGCACTGTCAGCCTGGGGAGGGTGCTCGGAGTCATTACAGCTTGGGTTTTGGGCACATTTACTCCCCTCTGTTCTTGGGGGTAGGAGCCCTGATGGGGGACCTAGGGGTGTTTTGGGGAGAGGGCTTTCCCTGGCAGTGCCTTGCAGAGCAGCTTCCTCTGTGCTGGCTGGAACCGCCGCTTCTCTGCTGGTGCTCTGCAGGGAAAAAACACAATTAGAGTTAAATCTCTATGTTGTAAATTAAAGACGGGGTCAGTGGAGAAACTGGGAGTGGGATGAGTTGACAAGTAAGCAAATAGACATGTTAAATTCTCTCGTGGGAAAGTGAATTATACGAGTGTTTCAGATTACAACATGAGCGCCTTGTCTGATAGCTGATTGCATTTTCATCATCCCGGTTTTCCAAAGAAAATGTAGTGTCTTATTGATTTGGCATGGAGCACATGCCAATTAATGGAAGGGTGGAACTAAAAAGATGCAGGAATTTCTGCATGCTCTCACGTCTGTCTTTCAGCACCGTGAACAATTGCAACCAACAATTAATATGTGAAGAATTTGTGGTCTTTATTTAGTGTGAGTGAGTGACTGCTCGGTTGCGTCAGGGCGTTAGCCGAGTGTTTGCAATCTGATCAAGTCCCTGTTTGGAGCTCAGCAAGCCCCTCTGCCCTCAAAACAGAGCAGTGGGAGCCCCTGACAAGGCACAGGGTGGTGGGGGTGTGCAGGGTCCCTGCCTGCATGGGGAGGTGGGCAGAGCCCAAACACCACTGGTTCATAAAGGATGCACTCCGAGTGATAGGTGCCATCACAATTGTGGCTAAATCCAACCTGACTTTAAAATATTTTAATGGAGAAAAGATGCAAAGGTCCCATTTAAAATTAATTTTCCTAGAGTTACCAGATTTTTATTCCATGTCTGAGGCATGAAAAATAGCTGGTGGCATCCTCAGCTGCGAGCGGGGGCTTGGTGGGGTTGGACCCCAGGGAGTGGGTGGCAGCTGGCACAAGGGGTCAGATCCCACCAGAGAGGCTTGGCTTCGACAGCTGAGAAGGGAACATTGTTTTATGTTTCAGGGCAAGGATTTAAAAATCTGGGTGAGAATTAAGTAATGTTTGCAGAAGAGAGTAGAAGGCAACTGAAACGAATTGCAACTGCGTGAGTGAGCGGGAGAGAGAAATTTTAGTTCTCCCTTGTTCCCGAGAGATTCCCACCGGAGAGATGAAGTCATAGCCATTACTTCATTAGTGTTAACTCAGGATGCTGACAAATGAACCCCCTTGATTTGTGCCGGGCCAGTTGAAGAGAATACTTCAGTGTCTGTCTCCCCGTGCCTCGGCAGTCGCTGCCCTTGCCGTGACGTTGGCAGAAGCCCGCGCTGATTCCCTGGCCAAGCTGATCCAGCTCAGCATTTGCTTTTGAACTGCCACTGCTTCATCCCTCGTGCCAGCTCTGAGTTGGCTTTGATAAATCCTGCTGTGCAGGAGGCAGCAGCTGAGGGATGGGCGAGCAGCAGCCTTGCACTTGCCAGAACCTCTCCATCAACGCCCCAGCCCGTGCCCGGCACGGGGAGCATTAATGGTACCCAGTGGTCCAAATCCTGCTTCCAGAGCAAACAGGAGGGTGTAGGGTCTCACCCTCAGGTCTCACAGCGTTGCTGTGGGAGTCCCTTTTGGAAAAAGTGTGAAATTTATTGTAAAATAAATCCTCGTGCTGAGGATCTTATGGCGGATCTGAGCCGCTAAATCCTCTAAACCTGAGCCTGCAACTTCATTGACAGGGCCTCTCACTTCACTCAGCTCCAAGCTTATGGTTTCACTGCTCCAATATTTTTCCATACATGGAAGCATTCCTGCCCCAGCCTGGGCTAATCCTGACATGCCACTGCATCTGGATGTTAGCTCATTTCTCGCAGCTGACACTGTGCAAAGGCAGATGTCTGAACTTACTTTTGTTTAAAATAGATGTGATTCAGCCAGCAAAAGTCTCACCTCATAGGTAAGCAGGGGGATTAAAAAAAAAAGGAAAGAAAGAGAAGGGAAAAAAAAAAAGGTGGTTTTCCATTTTATGAAACTCCCAGAGCTGTTAAGTGGATGAATTAGCCCCCAATAATTCCATGCTTTGGAAATGTATAGTATTTAAATTGCAGAGAGGTAACAAACCACGGGGTGTGTGTCTCTGACACAAGCTGAACCCATCTCCTTACCGTGGCTCAGTGGGTGGAGAGGAGCCCCTACCCATCCCATTGGAGTGTGCTCCCGGTCTCTCCTCTCTGCTCTGATGGCTCTTCAAAGGCTCTGGGCTGTTTGATGCATGTTTAGTAGCTCAGAGGAGCTGGGACTGCTGCGCTCCTGCAGCTGAGCCGGACGCCTCGGCCATGCGGGAGAAAGAGGTGCTTGTGCTGGTGAGCTGGGGGCCTGTTCATAATCCCTTCCTCACCGGGGCAGGCTGTAAATTTTAATTAAATGTCTGTGAGGTGCTCTGCCATCCTCTGCTGAAAGGCCCTGCGTGAGGGCAGTGCCTTTGAATAAAAGCTAGAGACCTTTCCCACCCGCCGGGAGAGAGCTGGAACTGCAGCAGTGAGACCCAAGCTGTTGAATCTGAACAGATGTCGGTTCTCCCCCACTTCCATAGTTCAAAAGGATTATTCTGCCTCTCCCAAAAAAAGGAGAAACACAGTGGTCTCACTAGTGTTGTCAGGGATCTTGGCTCCATCCCCTCCTGCTCACGGCTAGTTAAAAGGTTGCACGCTGGGCAGGAGGGGTAAGTTGGAGAGTTTTGGTTGTGGCCTGTGCTGTTGTGGTTGCAGTTCAGTATCCACTTGCCTGGGGCTCGCTGGGGGTCCTGGTTGTGAAATGGGTCCTGGTTTGTCCGCTCTTTGCTTGGCTGCTGCTGTTGTGTGCAGGAATAAGACAAGTTGAACTGAGCCAGGGTAAAACAGGTTTCAAATGAGCCAAGCTGTGTGATGGCGTGGGAAGGAGATGACAATTTCCAGATCTGCTGTCAGATCTGTGAAGCAGATGAAACCTCCTTTGTGGGACTGTTTCAGCCCCTGAGAACCAAGTGAGTCCAAGAGTCACTGAGGTCGGTGGTGCCCCCAGTCCCACCGAGGGACCCCCATCCCTCTTGTTTGCCCCTCCAAGCACAGCTCAGGGTCTGAGCAGCAGCAGTGCTCTGGTCTTTGTGCCCAATCTTGGGTCTGGTGGGATTTCAGTGTCAGATAGGTCACCAGGGCATTAGAAATATTCTTCCCCTTCATGTTTTTTTGACTACTGTTCTGTTGCTCTCAGAGCAAATCAAAGGGCACCGGGCTACAAATCCTGCCGTGCAAGTACTGCCTGGGTGTTTGGCTTGCAGGATTGCTCCTCTTTTATCAGCTGATATCTGCGGCTTTAAGAGGGCAGGGAGCAATGCTTATTTGCTTCTCAGAGGCTGATGACTCTACAAACTGATTTTTTAGGATGCTCCCTTTTTAATTCAGGCTTGTGGCTACAGGACAGAGGTCCCTGTGCTGTGACATTACAAACTGCTTATAATGAGCTCTTCCCTGTAATCTCTGTGCTCAGAGACTTGCAAATAGCTGCATTCATTAGGGAATTCCTGCTGTCTTCATCCCATGGGCAGAGAAACAGCGGTGAGAGAGGTCTGGGAACTGGATGAGTGACCAGAGCCGGGCTTTGCTGCCGCCACTGCCATGATTTCCGGGTCCCAGCACCCCAGTCTCCCCAGAAAAGCCCCACACAGCACATGAACATGACCCCCAGGCCGTGCTCTGCTTCCCTGCCCACCACTGATCAGCCTCGGCTGTTGCCCCCCTGCTGCTGCCGCCGTCGTGCCTTGTGCTTCCAAAATCAGTTCGTTCCAGGGTTAGAAAAGACCCGTTTTTGTGTCCTAAAGCGCTGGATTTCACAGATATAGAAGGGGAAATGCCTGCAGCTTGATCTGCTAATCCGAAAGCATGGGAAGTTGTTCCTAGGAAGATTTGCTGCCCGGATTTCTCAATGCAAGTTTGCACAAATAGGGTTTGTTCCTACAAGGAGTCGGAGCAGCTGGATGCCTCCCACCAAGATTGCTGATATTTAGGTCTTTGATTTTGGCGGAGACACACAGCAATAAATTAAATGAGAAGGGGAGTTTCAGAGAGTAGTACAGATGGTGGGAAACTGAGGGTAGGCACTGCTTAAGTGCTAACGTATGGCACAGCTTCGACTCCTTTCTTTCTTAAAAGAATGGAAAACGCTCTGGGCTGCTGCACCAATGATTTTGCCTCCCTCTTGTCTTCAGAGACCTGTAGACCACCTCTATTGCAGTGCTTTCTTGAAGGTCAAGAAAGGATTGTCCTTTGGCACAGTGATGCCCTCCCTGCCTTTCTGTCCCTGTGCCAACCTGATCCTGGCTTGGTGCACACTTGGGTGTTCTGTCTTTGTTTTTCTGCTTTTCTCTTTGGGAAAGGTGACTGTTAAATGAGATTTCTTGGATCCTTGTAAGTCTTTTGCTTTTTCCCTCATTGGGTCTGACCTGGTTTAGGTTTTGTACAGCTGTGGGGATTCAAGTGGAACCATTTCATTTCCTTATCCACCTCCATCCGCATTAATTCGTTGTGTCTCCCAACCGATAGTTTAATTATTGTGCATGACAGGAGCATCCAGGGCCTCGATTGGCAAAAGGTGTCTGTCTCTACAGTGGTGCACAAAGTAGATGTTTGCCACCCTGGTTGCTCCCAGGACAAGTTTTTGCCTAGAAAGGCAGTTTCCAAACCAGTTAATTGCCAGGTTGTGAAGCAGAAGGGTAGGTGGCTGTCCCTGCCTTTCCCTGCAGGCATGTCCCTGCAGGCTGTGTGGGACCAGTGGCTCTTGAGGTGGAAAGATGGGGATGTGGTAGGTTGGGAAGAGCCTCCTAGGCTGGGAAGACCTGTCTTGCAGTGGGATGGTGAGTGTGGGAGAAGCAGGAGGATGGATGGATGGATGGAAAGAACCATGAGGACCAGGCTGGAGGAGGGAGTGGTGCCTCACCTGGAAAGTCACTTTGCTCCAGACAGCCCAGATTTGAATTGCAGGAAGGCTCCAGATTTTACTTAGTTTTAAAAACTAAACACACTCTGAGCCCTGCACATTTTATGTTGTTTTTTGGCTGGGACTGACCGAGCAGTGGCCGTGCGTTGAGCCACATCCAGTCTCCTGGTTTTGATGTTTGTCTCCATGGGGATTTGCTGCAGGCTTCACAGCTGAAAAAGTGGGGTCATCTGCATAAACCCCACTAAGTCTCTAGGTTAAGAGGCCACCAAATACCACCTCTGTCTGTGGCCATGCCTGTAATTATTAAAATAATAACCCCAGGCAGAGCTTATGGCCCTGCCGGCAGCTCAGGGTCTGTTGTGCTGGGCCCTGTTCAGACAACAGCATTAGAAAGAGACAGTCCTTACCCTACAGCTGATTACCTAAGGAAATGTCCCCCTCACACCATGGGGACAGGGTGGGTGCCTCACATGCAGTGACAGGCCAGGCTTGATGCCTCCTGCCTTCTGGACTCACAGGTTTGGGATCTGGAAAGGGAAATGCAGAGTTCCTGGCCCTCCTTTCTGTCTTCATGATGCTGCCTTCTCGGGGCTTGAGACTGGAGATGGGATTTATACCTGGCACATGGAGAATAAGTCCTATAAAAGTGCCATCTCTGGCCCAGTGCATCTTCATCTGCTTCCTCCCCTCGGCTCCTGAGAGCCAGAGCAGGGATTATCCAGAACAAATCCTGTTACCCAGCTGCCTCCTCAGTGAAGGAGTCGCTGGACAGGAGCAGCCCAAGGAACATAAATCTGTTAGCAGATGACATCACAGGTGAAGATTTTTAGGGTTCCTTTGCCAGAAAGGGGCAGTGTTGATTGCCAGGCTTAGTAGTGAAGAATTTGAAGTTGTGATTCATCCCTTTAATCTATGCCTTAAGTACGCAGTGGTGAAGCTAGGAAAATCTGTGTATGTATAAAGTGTTTCCTCTTAGAGAGCTGAGAAACCCTTAGGTGCAGCAATTACTATTTTAGTTAATTGGGATTGAAATACCAAATGCTCAGAACATGCCAGCTCGTGTCTGTTGTGGGGAGCACTCAATTGCTCAAGAGAAAGGTCTTTTCATCCTGCCACACTGAAGAGAAAATCTATTGAGTAGAAAAATTCCTGACATTTTTTGGTCATCTGCTCAAAGGTCTGTCTGGGCCCGTGGAGGTGGTACTTGGTGAGGGAAAGTCATTTGTGAGAGGCGGCTCCCAGGAAGGGAAGTGGTGCTTTGCAGATTCTCAGACTTGTGGTATTTAGTTTGGTATTTTACTTTTTAATTACCCCAGCAATTAAGCACAGTTACAGATTGTGTTTTGCCTTTGCTGATCTATGTGAGCTTCTCACACGGCATTTGCTGGCCCTGAGGATAAACCAGCCTTGTGCAAAAGCCACGCTGGCCCTGAGGAGGCACTGGTGTGTGGGTGGGAATCATCACCCGTGTGGATGTTTGCTCCGACCCTCTGCTGACATACAGTTGAGGGGCAAACAAACTGTGCCAGCGTTTTCCTCCACTTGTTAAATAATTATAATCAGCATTGCAGTAGCTGAAGACCTGACAGAGCCCACCAGTGATGTGTGGGGTGTTGGTGCTGTGGGCTCATGGCCAGAACATGAACTTTGTAAAAAGAAATTAAACCTCTTCTGTAGCTGAGCAGATTGCACACTGTGCCACAGAGATAGAAGAGGAAAAACTCCTGCCTCACATGAGCTTGGGCAAACACTTTTGTTGCCACTTTGGTTTTTTTTCTCCACCATTACTCAAGCATTTGCTTTGTTCAGAGCTTCAAGCTACGTGAACTGGTGTGTAATTCCCCTGGAGGGTACATCGCACTGACACAGAGCTGCCAGACACCTTCTGATTTCAAAGTGCCACTTTACTCACACATTTTCAGTGTTTCTTGTTTCTGCTGGTGAAAGCAGCTCCCAACAGAGAAATGGATATTGGTGTGAGCAGCCCCCGCTGCTGCGCGGAGCCTGCTCTGCTCATGGGGTGAATGAACAGTCTCATTCCAGCTTCCCTGATAAGCGCTGCTGAAGAACCCCGCAGGGTTCTTCCCCCCTTGCTTAGCTAAGTGTTACTAAAGAAAATAAGTTTAATCAAGTCCAGACCTTTTTGCAGGAGTTGCCATGCTCTTCTCCCTCCTGTGCTCTCCTTCCCCTCTCCAGCTCGGCCAGCGCTTGTCTGTTGTCTTGGAAGAGCCTTGTTTGCTTGGTGGGGTTCGAAGATCCCACAGTGACCATCCAAAGAAAAGAGCAAAATCCCAGTGGTCTGCCTGCTGTCCCTCTGCTCTCCTGCCCATCCAAGCCCATTTTCTGCTCAGTTATGAGCTCTTCTTCATTCTGTTTACACTCCACTTATCAAAAAGAGGTTGGAATCAGATGATTTTTCTGCAGAGGATGTGATTTCATTGGAGAGAAGCGGCAGTTTGTAAAACAATCTGTGAGATTAGTGCCACCTCGGCTCCTACACGATATTCCCACCCCCTTCTCGAGTTTTATTTCATTGAAGGCTGAAATTTCCATTTCTGTTGATGCCCTGCCAGGCACTCCAGCAGGGTTACTTTCCCTTGGATATAGTTCAAGAAACCATCATTCCTTTTCTCTTATCGTTTCTCATCAAAGGGAGAGGAGTGCCTTCCCTTCACTGCCCTGTTGCCTCCAGCACTGGCAAGAGTAGACAGCCATGGATGTCCTTCAGACCCACCATGCTAGAAATGTGAATTGGAAATTATTTTGGTGGCACGGAAGCTGAAGCATCCTCAAGAAAATATACTTAAACATTTAAAAAAACCCAAACCGAAGTCTGTTCAGGATACTGGCAGAGGTCTTAGTTAAAGCCTGTGCATGTCAGTGGGGTATCTTGAATCTTGTTGATGTATTGTTTAAGTAGACTGTGTTGGGTGAACTGGTGTGTCTGTGCTTCCTGTATGTCCACCTGATTTACCTGACCTCTCCTTATCCCCTGCCTTGCCTTGTCACAATGAAACTACAACAGGTTTTCAGGTTGGTGGGGGAAAACCCCTTTTCCTAGAGAGAATATAGAGGTTCACTGGATTTTCAGAGAAAATGTATGAGCTTCACTGCCAGGAGAACTGGCCGAGCAACTCAGTGGTGGATTTGAAATGCTAGCTTTGTGGCTTTTGTCTACCAAAGCCTGAGCAGTATTTGATGTGTAGACATGTTTTCAGACATTTCGCATAGAGAAGGTGTTGGCAGGTCTGTTGTTAACACCCTTGCCTTTAGGCCAAACTATTGAAAATTCAAGTTCAGCTTGAATCTCATTTCAATGGCTTGGAAGGCTGCAATCTGATGGGCTGAAAAATGTCGTCCAACTCCAGCCCTTATTAGGAGCTTAATCTGAAGCGCAGCCAAAGCCCAATAAAGGAGAGGGCAAAAAAAAAAAGAAGGCAGTAAAATGGAACAAGAAATGTGCATCCAATTTACAGTATTCCTCTGCAACCTTAATTCATCCCCCTGTATACATTACGGTGCCGTTTCTAATTACGGGATCACATATGGTTTTTTCCATGGCACCCCTGCCCTCGCTGCTCACCCAGAGCAGCCAAGGTGGCTCAGTGAAGGATGGGGCTCCACGTGTAGGACCTCAGCCCTGCACGGCGCAGGACTTGGAGGCAAGGGAGTGAGGCAAGTCGTGGAAAATTAGCAAGGGGAAAGTGCTGGTTAAGGAGACGGGGATTCCAGCTCTGCCTGTGCCGCAGGGCTCGTGTATGGAGCTGGGTAAATTGCTTTTCGTGCACAGCGAGGGACTTGATTTCCCGGGTCCCCAGGGTGAGGGTTGAGTTGCAGAAGTGCCGAGTGCTCCTGCTGCAGATGATCTCATGGGAAGTTGTACGTCAAACATTTAAAATGCCGCTCGGTGCTATTTATTTTTTTAAAAGGGAGCTGTAGGCTGATTCTGGAACTGGATGCCCAGAGCTTCTCTGTAACTCTTTTCTTCGGCTATAAACCGGAGGTGTTGTGAACGTAGCTCTCTAGGATTTTATGAAAATAAATTCAGGCTCGTTGGAGAGGTGTCCCAGTCTGCAGTGGCAAGACGCCTTCATTTTTGCCTTGGAGCAGCACATGAAAAGTGTGAAGTGAAGAGAGCTGAGTGCTGTGAATGAACAACCAGACAAAACCCAAAACTGAATAATTCCTTGCTTGTTGAGCATCTATTCTCGGTACGAACTGCGTCAGGACTGTGTGCACACGTGGTATGTGGCCATGCTGTAAAGACCCTGAACAAGTGGGCCAGATTAAAGCTACAGAGACAACATATTTCCAGCACATCCCAGCTTTTCAGGGCTTGGCAACAGTACTGTTTTCTTAATGTAGCCCTTTGGATGCAGTATGGTATAAATTACAGCACTGGGTGAGCAAGGAGTTGTGTGCAGAGGGTACAGGCATCGCTCTGTAGCAAACACTAACAGGGAGGAGACTGAAGAGCTCGGTCCTGAAGATGGTAATTCCTTTGCATTTCTGACCTGTAGCATAAAGTGGAAGGTTTTTGGGATCATCCAGGAAGTGTCTAGTTTAGGCTCCTAATGCCAGATGTCTGCTTTTGGCTTATCTGAACGTGGGTTGGATTTGATCTTTAGGTTGGACCAGGGTTGTGTGTTGGAGCCTCACTTGCATAAGTCCTGCGTCCTTAGGAAGAAAGAGGTTTGAGGGAGTTATTTTTTTCTGTGGTTTTGTGGAACTCTATACCGTTGTCTGTCTCTAAGGAAGATGTGACGCACGATGGCTTTGCAGCTATGCAGCTGATGGAGAGGCACATAGCTGTGGATGCTGCCACAGGGATGCTCCAGCAAGGGGGTTGGACAGTCAAGGGGCAGGTAGAGTTCCTCTCCCTGCTTCGGTACCCTTTGGACTTTGTTCCAGCTTATCTCCTTCCTCTCAAAACGTGGATTAGGAGCTGCAAGGTTCTCTGCAGGAGGAGCAAGAAGAGCCCCTTCAGCTGTGCCATTGGGCCCTCCGGGGCTGTGCAAGGGTTTGAACACAGCTCGCTTCAATCAGCAGATGTTGTCAGGCGTGCACAGGCAAAACCTTGCTCTAATTCAGTAATTATAAAAATTCCTGGCAGAAGCTGTGTGTGAGTCAGCTACAGAAAAATTACTTAGGGGGGAAAAAAAAAGAAGTTTATAGAATTAGGCTGACTTTAGCACACAAGAAGGGAAGTCAGGGCTTTCTGTAAATCCAGTTGCTGCTTTAAAGCTGGGCAACTTTAGCCTGCTGTGTCCTTTCCTGGAGAGAGATGAGATGGGAGAAGCAGAGCAGTGAAAGCCCAGGAGCTCATCTTACCCTGCCTGTGGCTCCCTGAGGCTGATGGAAGAGGATGGATGGAGAGTTCCCTTTCCACTACCTCAGGAGGGCCAGAGTCCAACCTCGAAGCTGGTGTGGCTTTGGCTTGGGAATGAGGGCAGGGCAGCCCCTTCCCTGTCATCCCCGAGGGAGGAGGCAGTTGCTGCCTGCTCAGCCTTTGCCTCTCCCCTCACTGCACACACCAGCTGGCACAGGGATCCGAGGAAGCCTCAGACAGGTCTTGGCTTATCTGCAAAGGATGTTCCCAGCACTGTCTCCTAGGGAAGCTGCCTTTTTTTGCCTTCATAAACATTGGATTTAATTTTATTTTTGTTATAACCCACATAACTAATTTCCCTTGGAATCTTTTGCAGGCGTCTGCTCTCAGTGTGTTTTGGCCTCGCTGCCCAGTGCTGGTTTTGAATCCCAGTCCCAGTGGTGGGAAGTTTTTTAGAATGAATGCCAGTTGTATTTTTTTTTTCAATGGAATCACAGTGTCTGCCTGTGGGTTTTAAACAAATATCCTTGCTTTTATGTTTTGCCTGCAAGAAGCCAGCATCCAGAGGGTGTGTAGGCAACCACAGTGATTCGGCAAGGATGCAGCACTTCCCCTTTGTCAAAAACGACTGTATTCTTTTTGTACCCTAGAATGCACCTCCCTGACCCTGCTGCTGTGCCTTGTTCTACCCACTGCAGCAGACAGGATCTCTGCCTTTGTGTGGGGCCATCGTGCAGGCTCCCAAGGGTGGTGTGTGACAGCCCCAGCAGTGAGTAATTTAAGATTACACCTGGGGAATGTGGAGTAGGAAACAATCCTGCCTGGTGCCTCTGGGAATGGATGTGTCTTCACAGGGTTGACTTTTCGGATGGGCAAAATTAATTTGCTTGCACTTGTGCTGAATTTTTTGCCTCTGCTGGTTCCTCCCTCGCTCTTGTACCTGGTTTTTAAGATGTGGCTCCCAAAGAAGATGATAATTTTTCAGGATGAAGCAGCATCCTTTTGATCCTGACCTTCCCTGTATTTCCTTTTCAGGATGTCTTTTGTAGTGCAGCCTCACTGAGCTTCCTCTGCTGTTGCTCTCCCTCACCAACCTGCCAGCGCAGGTTTTGGCAGGAAGGGGAACATCTCCACACACTGCTGTGCCAAGGCATGACCACGGATGCTGGCATCCCTCCCTTTGACAAAACACCGAGTGCAGCCTCTCCAAACTGCCCTGTCTTGCCCAGGAGCGGCTGGGATCCAGGGAGGGCTGTTTTCCCAGGAAAATACAGCTTTTATGGGGCAGATGGCAGGCTGTGGTCAGCCCCTCACAGCCACACCTGTGTTACAGTGACTCTGTTGTTCAGGTGCTTTTCATCATTTCCATTGCAAAATCTAGTTTCAGCAGCACTAACTTGTCTGCAAAGTTGCTGTTGTTTGGGTTTGGTTTTTATTTTTTTTTTAATTTGTTTTTTTAAACACCATTCTCTGATGAGCTTTTAAGAACACGCAGCTCCAGTGCAGCAGTGACGCCTGTAGTGCTCATCAGCTTTACTTTTTATAGTCCTTTTCCCTTTACTCTGCAGTTTTCATAGTTCTTTTCCCTTTGATGTTGGTCCCTTTCAGCAAAGGAGTTTGAAGCTGCTCTGGTAGGTAATAGCTGATAGATATTATAAAGTATTAGTAAAAAATGGAAAGTGAGCAGTGGACCATGCAGTGGTGGTACCAGCAGGAACACCCAGTGAAAATAGTTGATTTTAGTGTTGAGGAAGGTCAATATAAACTTGTCTTTCACCTGGGATGGGAGAGGGAGGCAGAAATCCTGAAAACCAGTTTGTATCTGACTGTAGCTTCCGTAACTGAAGAGCCATCTGTATCCTAGAAGAGGCTTTTATTTATTCCTTGGAATCCAGAGTTTTTAGAGCATGTGTTGGCCATGTAGACTCTCAGCTTTGCCATAAATCTGTGTTTTGGCAGTGCTTGTCCAAATGCCATATTATCCAGAAAGGAGTAGGTAGGGGATTAGAGCAGAATCCTTTGCTATTTATGGACTCCCTTGGGGAATACATTGTAATATTCTTTTGAATGGGCTAAAAGGTAACCACAACAACCCAAAGCTGCACGTGCTAAATCTTCCCCGTGGCCCTCCTGTAGACCTGCAGGGCGAATGAAGGGGGGTATCTCAGCTTGCAGATCTGAAATAGTGTTGTTCAGGCTTTAACCATCTGCCACCTGCTGATTCCCTGGGATTCAGGACAGAATCTGGGACTTGTGCTTATTTATTTATTATTTTTTTCTTCCAAATGGGCTGGGTTTGGATCTTTAAATCTCTCATTTCCTTAGCAAGAGCAGATTTGGAAAGTATTAATTATTTTGTACAGACTGTAGAAACATCTTTCTGTAGGAGCTGCTCAGCCTTTCCCCATCCCCGGCTTCGGCACCGTCATAATAAACGCGGGTCCTGCGTATCCGGGTGTCCCTGTTGGAGTGGGAAAGGAGGAGCGGGCTGGGTGCCAGCCTGCCAGATGGAGTCTGGAAGTATTCAGCAAAGCTCTTGGCTCAGACTGTCCTGACACCCTTCAACAAACTGAGCAGCGAGAACTTACAGGAGAGGGGCTTTTCTCCTCCTTTTGAAGTCGTCAGTAATCCAAAGCGCCACATCTTGTGTGCACAGAGTTTAACCTCTCGGGCTCCAGCTCTGCCCACTGGAGAGAGAAGCTGCTCAAAGCATAAAAGTCCCAGTACAGCTGTGTTTGAGTTCTGTGGTGCTGTAGAAGGGTCTGTGCAGGTGGACCTCTTCCCTTGGCTGCTTCCTGGCAAGCAGCACCACCGAGGAACAGGCACCTGGACCCTCAGACAATCTTTCCTTTGCCCACCACCTTACAAACCACGTGTGTAGTTTATAATGTGCAGAGTGAACACCATGAGCTTCGTAAATTGAAGTCAAACAAAGTTTTTCTGTAGGGGTGCAGCTTTACAAACCGGCTGGCTCCGGTTTGGTTTCTCCAGGCTTGGGAATTTCCTGGGTTTGGGTGTTTATCCCAGCCCCAAGCAGCCCCTGGGGCATGTGTCTGCAAGGGGGGGGCACAGTGTGCTCCTTGCCTGCTCTGTGGTGGGGGAGAGCAGTGCAAAGGCAGTGAAATGCTGGTTTCTTTTGCAAAACTCTTTGGCTTTTTATTAGGAGCAGCAGGTTTATTCTTGGAGAAGGGAGCACAGCTTAATGTGGCCCATTTTTTGTATGTACTCACTGAGAAGCTGCAAAAATCAGGAGCAGTTGGATGGCCAGAGCTTTCCTTCTCCTTTATGTTCCTGTCTCATTGGATACTCGTGGCCTTGCCTTTTTGTTTACCCTGGGGTTTGTTATGACATTGAAGGTGGATTTTCTTGGTTCTTGGAAGCTGTGGAGAGGGACTCTGTCTGCATCTTCAGCTGTTTTTGCTGTCCCCTTTCAGTACAAACAAGTTGCCCCTTAATTTCAGGATGATTTTTGTATAGAGTTTTCCTTTAGTTCTGGGTTTCTGAGCCCTTATTTCCTACCTAGGGAAATGGGCTTTTTTCCTCCTGTGCATCATAATTCCTGGATGATTCCCGTAATTTATCGATGGTAGCTTGTCAGCAGAGACTTGGAATGAAAGGCTTTGTAGTGTGCTGCTTAGCTGGCTGTATAAACATGAAAGTACCAGGTTTTTAACTTGCTCACATGGCTTCCCTTTGCAAAGCTTTAGCCAAAACACTCTGCCAGATAAAAGGATGCTGAGAAAGCCCAGGTCAGGCAGAGATTGCCTGAGAAGGAGTTATAACATTGATCTTTGGTTTAGTTTTATTTCTTGTAACCTCTCAGTAAGAGCAGGGAATGAGGATAAATTGTTTTCATCTCTCGGCGGTTGCAGATTAAGATGGATGAGGCAGTGGGTTGCCTGGAAGAAGCTGTTAAGTAAGAGCCTGGCTGTGACCCCCCTCTCTTGCATCTTGGATGAAGCTGACTTCATGCTTCCTGCTTCCCAGGCTCCCTTCCCCACGCTCCTCCTTAAATATCCAAGCTGGTGAGTGATTGCCTTGAGTTTTTTGAGCTCTTTGAACTAGAATAAATGAGAAGGGCTCTGGGGATGAGGCCTCTCATCGGTCACTTGCCTTTCGCCTCTGAGAACAGGGGTTTGCATCAGGTGTGGCGTTGAACACGCGGGGTTTGGTGCCTCTAAGGTCATGTCCCGCTCAGCCTGCCCAAGCTGCTGGTGCAGTTCTGGAAAACCAAGAGTTTTAGGTCTGAGCATCATCCTGCAGAGTTTGAATAAAGAAAGGATGAAGGAGGCTTTGGATAAGAGGCAGTGTGGTGGTTGAGTTCAGCCTCCGGGATTTCAGGGTCTGTTTGCCATTCTTTGTGCGAGGTTTCATGGAACAGGAATATATCTCTTAAGCATCCCAGATGCAATTCTGCAGGGAGATGTTCCCAGGAAACTTTGCCTAATATTCATCCCAATTTTGGAGCGTGCAGGAGGGGTGTACCGTTGGGAAGTGGGATTTTTGGGCTGGCATCTGTGGGAGCAAAGGCACTGTGCTTGTGGTGGGGGCTGTACTGCAGCATTGTTATGCTTCAGGTATTTAGTGAATTCTGTTTTCATAATGGAGTCATTTCATCACCAAAAGTACCTGTGGGGTTGAGAGTGTGAGACCCTTGGATAGAGGAAATGTGTGTGTTGGAGCCCCAATATTTTGCCCTGTTCATGAGGAAAAAAGCCCTGTTTGAGGTAGGGCAGAAGGTGTTGCTGTTTAGCAAGGCCAGGCATGGCCTAATTAGGGCTCACTTTACATGGGAGATGTGAAGCTGCTGTGCTGGGGCAGAGCAGGAATGGGGCTGGCCCTGCTGAGCCCCACAACAGCTCCTGTCCCTGCCCTGGAGCAGCCCTGCCTTGGCAAGTCCTACCTCTCCTACCCCTCTGATCAGTGGCAGCTTCATGTGGGTGATGAGAGGCCACTGGCACCTTGTGCAATGCTCTCTTCGTGTTCTCATTCTGTTAATGAGCGTCTGAAGAAGATGCTGGTTGGGTCTGGGTGGGGGTTTACCACTCTGGGACTGGGTTGTTGGTCCCTTGGGTTCTGCTCTGAATGCTCAAGCACTGATGGGGAAGGAATGTTGCAGAAATGCTCAGCTTTGCACCTGATGAATGAGGCTCCCCGGGGTCCTGCAGTAGCTGGAGTTGAGTTCTGAAGCCCCAAGAGAATTCCCTACAAAAACACATCTCTGCTGTTTGCTGCTGCTGCTGGAACAGCTCCTGGTTGGCATCTTTCATGCTGTCCCTAAGGAGGGACTGAAGCTTGAGGAAGCGTTTTTACTCTCCGTGCTCTGTACCCCAAGCCAAAGGGCTTTTGGGAAGGGGAGGTGGTGGGTGCCAGCAGGTCAGGCAGGACTCTGGGCAGTGGGTGCTTGCTTCCCTGCCTTTCCTGCCCTTTGATGTGCTGTGGGGTATGTAATGAGCATCTGCCCTCTAAGAGAAAACAGATTTGAGTTCTGAAGTTGAAAAAAGAGGGAGCAATTTTGTTTAATCATTTTCACACAGATCCACAGGCGTTTCTGTAAGAGCAAGAGGCATCTGGTTCAAGGGCAGCCTTGGCTGCTTTGAGCTCTCCTGCAGCTTCTGCAGTCTCAGGCAGAGATTGATGTTCCAGATGCTGTTCTCAGCAATTAGATCAATGACATTCTTATTTAGACTTTTCGTTTTTAAAAGGACAGAAAAAAGGTAGATTATACTTTTTAAGATCATCTGAAGTATCAAAGATCTGTGAGGTTTTTTTGTTTTGTTTGTTTCCCAGAGCAGGGCACTGGAAATTCTTTCCCTGTTTATGAACACCACTCAGAAAACAGAATTGAGCTGCCTGCCTTGGTACCTGGGTATTCACTCATTCCCTCCCTCCAGCTTCTAGTCACTGCAAGAAATACAGGATTTTTTATTCTGAACACAGAGCATTACTTTCAAGGAGAAAGTGCTTAAATGCAGTAATGCCCTTGTGCCCTGCAAGCTGCACAGGCTGTCCTGGTGTGTGCTTTTGGGTATCTCCAAACTTGTTTGTGTATGTGTGGGAAAATTACTGAGTGATGGGGAAAGTGCTGGGAAGCTTTATGGATTTGATTTCAATCTGATGAAGATGCAAGGCCTCTGCCTGGTCGGTGTTTCAGATGCCGGGGTGGCTGCAAAAACAGCCACTGTGAGTTTGCTGCTGTGGTTTGTCAAACCCAGGCTTGTTATTTACCCGCTTCCATCTATTGGGTGTCAGTGCTCCTTGTGGTGGTCAAGGTGTTGTTTTGGAGGTGAAGAGACCCTGGGAGAGAACGATATCACTCGCCAAAGTCCTTGGATTTGGCAGGAGCACTCCTTGTGTTGCCACAGGACTCCCATGGGAATGAGAATCCTTAACTAACTGCCCCAGCTCTATCTGCCATCTTGGCTGATGAGCTTTAATTACTGAGATCACAACTGCTATGTTTTCCTTGGCTCCTGACATACCCTTGGGCTGTCCTGGGATGAGAGTCTGATGGTCATCCATAAAAGCTGCTCACCAAGAGGAGCAACATCATCTTGTCCATCTCAGCTGGGATGGACCCTGAACTCCATGCTTGGCTTTTGGTGGCGGAATCATGTGGTGTCCAAGCAGACCTGAGGTCTTGGCAAGGGTAAATGTCACAGGTTAATTTTTGCCCCTTCAAGTTGTGCTCACAGCATGAGATACAGATAAAAAATCCCGCAAAGTAAACTGGAATTAAGCCACAGGTTTTGTTCTCATTAGTGTAAAATCAGAAAATCTGCTGTTTCTGAGGCCTCTAAGGAGAGAAGGAGAATTAACTCCTGGAGAATGTAACCAGAGGATACTTAAAAGGCAAATCGTTCACATACTTTCTTTAAAATTTGCATGAGTGTAGCAAAAGGTCATCGCAACTGCAGTCTCCTCCTCAGATCCTGCCTGCCGGTGGCTGATTGCAAGAGCCTGTTGCTAAGTGTTCCTGGAAATGGAATAAAGATGAAGCAAGATAATTGAACAAGAGGAGGGAGAGGAGGGGAAAAGCTTGGAGCTCGCAGCGGAACCGCAGGGCTGCCAAACGAGATGAGTGTGTTGGAGTTTGACTCCGTGGCTGCATTCGCTCAGTTCTGACCCAGGGGTGGGGAAGGGGTGGCTGAGCCTGAAACTTCATGGCAGATCCTTGGAAAAAGTCACTTGGACACAAGTGGATGATTTGCTTGCGTTTCCTGTGGCTCATCCAACTCCAAACACGTTGCTTCCTAGCATCGAGGCTGGAACGGGAATGGGAAGACAGACTGTGCTCCCACGGTGCTTTGTGCTCTTTTCCTGGATAAAATCTCTGTTCCTGCAGCATGGATTTAGTTAGCCTGGGATCGTCTTCTGGACAGTCAGTAGTCATGGAAAGCAACAGGATAAAACAAGAATGCAAGCAGACAAATCCAGAGCTTGACTAAGGCAGAAAGCCTTCAACTCCAGGTGACTTGAGGGGTGTTTTCTGCTCATCTCAGGCAGAAAGAGGCTCCCCTCTGAGGAAACAACTGGTGATGGTTTTGTATGTTGCAGAATAAACTCCTGACGCAGCTCCTTTTTATTACTGAAAAGACAGAGTAGCAAAACTTCCCTCCTTAACTTTGGTCTTTCTTTGGTTGAAGCTCTTGTAAAAACACCAGACTTTCTCCATCTCCATGGATCGATTTCCTGGAAGCAGTTTTAGTAACTGTTTCTGGAGTGATTTTTATCATCCTGGAGCATTTTACAAACTGAATGTAGTAACAGCTGAAATGCAGCCAC
Organism: Neopelma chrysocephalum; assembly: GCF_003984885.1. Taxonomy (NCBI): domain Eukaryota; kingdom Metazoa; phylum Chordata; class Aves; order Passeriformes; family Pipridae; genus Neopelma; species Neopelma chrysocephalum. Next base: position 736,668 of record NW_020897744.1, on the reverse strand, counting down.
ATCTGAGGAAGGTCGCTGCCAGGACACAGAAGTCTTGGGGGTTTTATAGAAAAACACACGATTGGCTCTTCCTTTTGCACAGAACCTCCATTATGCTCACCAAAAAGATGAGGTAGCCCTCCTGCCCTCTGTGTCACATCCTGGTTCACCTCGGCGGCAGAGCGGGTGCTGGGCATCCTTGGCTCCCTGAAGGCTGTGATCTCTGAGCCTCCCCCTCCAGCTGGGGCTGGCTGTCAGCAGAGGGAATTAATGCACCACATCCTATCTGACATTTTGAACACCCCCGTGGGATTCACGTTTCATCAGTTTCTGGCAGCAGCTCCTCGTGTTGCCGTGACTGTCTGTCTCTGTGCCGTGCTCGGGGTGGCAGGAGGGACGCGGCACCCAAGGCTCGCTCACATCACCTTCCCGGTGCCCTGTTTCATCTGTATGCTGACTCACGGGCTCTTGCCCCTTTGGGAAACTCTGTATCTTCTAACTTCCATCAGTGGAGCTTTTAACCTTGATCTTTCACTGTCCTTGTTCATCTTTTTAATTGGTTCAGCAGTTGCAAGACACGCCGCCGCTCAAGCCTTAAAATCAAGAGGAGGGAGGCCCAGCCTGCTGTCCCATTCCTCCCTGGTCAGTGGCTCTGGAGCTGGGGGCCTCTGGTGTCTTGGGGCTGGGTTTCTTGGGACGGATCGTGTTCCCTCGCTTGCCCTGCACCTGGCCCTCCATGTGTGTGTGTCATAAACCCCTCGGCCCCGTCTGCCAGGCCCCCTCTGAGCTCACCCCATACTGGTTGTCCCTCCCCTGCCTCTGTGCCCAGCCCATACCATGACTCTGCTCCTTTCCCTGTCTCTCTGCTTTCTCCTCACAGCGAATGCCACCAGCTTTGCTGGAGCACAGTGTAATGGGAGAGCTGCTCTGCAGAGGAGCAGCTGGGTGAGGAAATATCTTCTCCAACTTCCCTCCTGCTGACTTGTGCTGCACTTGAGGTGTTGGTGCATCTGAGCTGTGGGCAGCTTTGTTCTGCTCTGGTTTTAATGTGTGCAGGCGATTAATTGCAAACTTGGGACTCTCAGTGGTGTTTTCCCATTTAAAGGTCATTGGCTCATGTGGGTTTATATTTCCAGCCCTTGTGGCCTTTCTGCTGAGGGGCTGAGTGTCAGTTTGGGGAACAGGAGGAAGACGAGAAGTGCTCAGCAGGAGAGGGTTTTCCAGCAAGCTGTGTTACATCTGCCCTGCCAGTGTCACGAGTCAGTCGGATGGTCTTCCCTGCAGGGCACCCGGTGCTGGCTCAGGCCACCGCGGCTCTGGGGCTCAGCTGTGCTGGTGAAGTGTGTTAGGAGGGCACAGAGGCCCTGAAAGCACGTTGTTATCAGTGGTTTAGCCCAGAGCAGTTTTGGTGGTGTGATGTTTGCGTGGGGACGGACTTCATGGCTCCAGAGGAGAAGTTCCCACGAGCGCCGTGGCTGCGCCGGGTCAGTGCGGGCTGTGGGATCCCTTCCACGCCAAGAGCCGAGGAGGAGCGGGATAACTCCAAGCTGTCACTGGCAGGGATTACTCTTTCCAGCTGGAGCTTGGGAGCACCTGGGTCTGGTTAGCTCCTGGCTTGTTCTGCGCTGTGGTTGCAGAGTGAATCCCCAGAGCTGTGCCGCTCTCCGAGCTGAGCAGCGCCTGTTGCATGCAAAGCCCAGAGCTGCCCCGGCAGCGTGGGCTGCGAGCAGGCGCTGGGGCTGTGGTTATGGCCCTTCTAGCTCTGCAGCTGTGTAACCTTTGCATGAAAATCCTCCTTGGATTGCAAACCAGGAGCGCTGCCAGATGAGATTCAGTGCTGTAGGCTCTGAGATGCCGAGATGGATGCAGCTGTAGGGAGGGCCAGACCAAGCAGTGCACCCTCTCCCGAGATCACCTGGAGAAAAGTGCTTGTTTTTAAATGGTTTGAGTGTTTGCAGTGATGCAAGCGCTGTGTCGAGTGGAGGTTTCTGTAACAAAGCATCAGCAGTGATGCGATGGACGAGCTGTTGCATTTCAGAAGATGCTGTATGATGAGCAGGTTTCCCATCTATCCAGCGGGAACCTCAGCAGCTGTGGGAACAAGAGGGTATCTGAGGTGTCTTGGTAGTTTTACAATCCTGTGTAGCTGGTCTGGGGGATGGCCTGTCCTGGGGAGGTCACTGCTCACAGGGCTCCTGGCACTGCAGCGTCCTGGAGCCCTCACTCCCCAGGGTGTGTTACAGTGCTAACAAATACTCCATTGTTTTCCAGGATTTTGTTGGTCTGATTGTGTAAGGTTCCCTTTCGGATTAACCACTGAAGACAAAACAGAAACCACACTAACACCTCATTGTGTGTGTTAAACAAAAAAAACCCCTCAAACAAATCCCGATTTCCCTGCTGATTTAAAAGGCTTTTGTGTTTGGTGGGAACTCTGTCTAAATTCAAGGCTTTTCAGAAGTGTTTGTTTCTTAATGATCCAGGATTGCAAGGTGTTTGACCTCGAGATTACTGCCAGAACTCGATGCAGGCAGCCTTCAAGTGAACAGTAGCAGCAAAGGCAAAGGCAGTGGGTAGGAAACTCAGGTTCTGGCAGACATCCTGCTTCCAGTGACAGATGAGACTTGGGACCAAGAGAGGCCCTGAACTTTGATTCAGTGTCCCAGACTGCCACCCCACCCCTTGCCTTTCCTATGAACAGATGGAAAAATATCCCTTCCCTGAAGAGAGAGAAAAATTATTATTTTTTCTCATTACCTTTGTGTTTACAGAGCTATTTCTTACTCAGTGTTAGTCATTCAGGGGCGTAATTTGTAAAGGCCTTGGCTGATGCACTTCTACATGTGTCTTAAATTTTTCCCACACTTTAACTCCCGCTGTCCTCACTGCTTTTTATGTTTGTCTTTCTGTCTTACCTACCAGGAAAGTGTGAAAAAATGCCAATGAAAACAGGTAACAGCAGGTGGGTTCCAGGTACTGTCAGACCCCCTGGGTTCTTCACCCATTTTTGTACTATTTTGTTTCCCTGGGGGTAAAGGGAGAGTGCTTGGCTCAAAGAACTGCTGGGAGAAAAAATAGGTATGAAATATCTGGCTCACATGCAAACCTACTTTTAAAAGATAAAGCAGGGTGTGCACATGGGGGAAAAAAACCACCCTTTATTGGAAGTGCATGGAAGTGTATTTCCTAGTCCTGGGAACAATGCTGTATGCTTAAATTCTGCATTGTCTTTGGGCTGTTGAATACAATTTGAGGAACACCTGGAAAAAAAAAGATGTTTATAAAAGACATCCTCGTAGTGTTGATAGACCAGCCTGTCTGGTGGCATCCTCCCTGCTTCATTTCCTCCCTGTGTTGTTATCTGTGTGTTTAGACAAATGCTACTTCACCCTCACCCTGGGATCAAATCAAGCTGCCAGCACAGCACCTCTTTGAAACCTGCACATGTAAAACAGCCAGGCCAGCTCCCGTGTCTGCTGCAGGCCCCGGGGCTTTGCTCTCCATAGATCATGTTAAGCGCTCTTCAGCTCTGCTCAAATTAAATGTTTTCCTATCAGATGTGGGCTGCGGAGGATCCAGCCTGTCAGCCTGCCTGTGTGTCAGGAGGAGGGGAGGCAGCCTGTGCTCTGAGCCAGCCATATGCTGCTCTGCCCTCGACTGAAATGCTCAGCTCGCAGCCCCTTGCACGGCGTAACCCGGGAAATTGTAAAGAGCAGCGGGGCCAGCGCTGGGCGACGGGGGCGGTGAGAGGGACAGGATGGGAGGAAGCGAGGGCACCAGGACGTGAGGTTGGGCTGGACCAGGTTCCTCACCCGGGGGCTTTGGCTGTGGAGCTCCTCAGGGGAACAAAGAGTAGCCTCTGCTGGCGGCGCCGTGCCAGAAAACCCCATGGAGAGGATTTCCTTTTGCTTCGCTTCCAAACCTTCTGCCTGGTTGGGAAGAACAAAAGCCCAGGGTTGCAATCTGGCTCCTGCCAGGGTCTCCCCTGACCCCCTGCTGGCTGTGGGGCGATGTGGGTGGCTGCAAGCTGGACTGTGCTTTGCTGGTCTCCCGCCATGGAGCTGCAGCAAGGAGAGGGTGGAAGCGACAAGCAGGACTTTCGGGTTGATTTTTAAAAATTTTTTGCTCTCACCAAGTCATATTGTGGTGGGGCAGCATCCACAGCAGGTGCTGCCAGGCTAAGTGCCAGGGAAAACTGGTCCTAAGGTTGTTTTTAACTAGGCTTTCAGCCATTGCAGGCAGTGTGCACACAGAGGGGAGCGGTAACGCAGCAGCCCGGCTGCTCACGGGTCCGTACGGACCAGCAGCCCCAATGCCCTGCGCTGTCCGTCTCAGCTGTTCACATCAATCTTGTTTATTGCAATTCCAAATCCTCCCTCCTCAGCTCATTAACGTTCTCGGAGCAGACGTCTCTCTCACCATTGTATTTTGTAATTAGATTTTGATTTACTTTCAGAGGGGAGCAGCAGCACAATAGCCATTAATTTATCCCAAGCCTTGCTCCATCTCCTCCGTGTCACAGGGTCAGACCTTGGCGTGCACCATCTGGTCTCCCCCCAGTATTTGGCTGCGTGTTGTTCCTGCACCGTCCCCCTTCTGCTAAGGAGGGTTCCCTTATGCATGAAGGGAAAGGAGCAGTGAGGGAGGGCAGGAAGAGGAGCCTTCGCTCAAGCTGAGCTTGAATCATAGGGACAGGCGTGAACCAGATTTAAATCGACAGGGCGAGGGAGCAGCCTGTTGTCTGCAGAGCCTGGGTGGCCCCTGGTGCTTGTAAACCCTTTAAGGCACGATGTAAAAGCTGCAGTTTAACATTGTGAGAGCGAGGACAGAGAGGTCCCCTGCAGTGCTGGGATGAGGGAGCGGGGCGGTGGGAATGGCTGTGGATGTCTCGCCAGCCCGGAGCCGGTCTGTGTGGCAGAGCTGGAGGCAGAGCTGGGCAATGGGCTCTGCTGGTCCTTGCAGCTCTGGACCAAGGGCACTCTTCCACCCAAGTGCTGCTCATGTATTCCTCAGACAAACTTGCTATTTCAGCCCTGGAACGAGAGACCAGCAAAAGCCGAGCTCATGCTGTAATGGATGTGCCCTCCGTAAGTGGGTTTTTAGAAAAGTGGCTTTACCCCTGATTCAGCAGAAAGCAGCAGCCATCCACAGCAGGAACATTTTGTTCATTTTGTTACTGCTTTTCAGTTTTTATACTGCCTTTGTCTGTCTGTCACTGCTCAGGGTGGAAGCATGGATTGCAACATGAGCAGAGCCAATGTCTGCCCTCTGGACCTCCAGGCAGAGTCAGCTCCGTAACCTATGGAAGATGGAAGCGTGAGAGCTTTTATGGTCCAGTTTCACACAACAGCAGAGAAATGCAGCCCCCAAGGAGGGTGGGAGGACCACTTTCCCACTGGCCAGGGCTCAGAGCACTGCGAGCAGTTGTGCTTTGTCTCTGCCAGCATTAACCACTGCAGCTCAGGATTTATGTTAGTGACTGAATGTGACCAGGACTGATAAATCAATCAGCACAACCAAAAATAGCGCCTGGCAGCTGTTGGAAGTGGGGGATCCCTTCCCCACCAGCGTGTGCAGAGCAGGAGGGGATTTCATCCACCTCGGCCGAGTGCCAGCCCTGCGCAGAGAGAGCCGTGGGCTGCTGGGGAGACCTCTCGTCTGACACCTTTATCTGGAAAAATTACTGCGGCTGTCTGCAAACTCCTCTCCAGCGGGTGTCTCAGCCAGGCATTTCCCAGTCACCAGGGTGGGGGGAATAACCCAGCCAGGGCCGGTGTAGAGAGCAGCCTTGCGGCCAACACCGAGTGCTGCTGTGCGGCCCGACATCTGGGGATCGCCTCAGACCTCAACCATGAGTGATCTTTTAAAGCCTCTCACAGCTGGTCGTGGATGGAGTCGTGGAGGGGAGCCCAGGGCAGTGGTTTCCAGGACAGCGTGGTGATGCTTTTGTGTAGGGATAAAGTTACCGGAGGAATCCGGTGACTCTGGTTTTTCCGCTGGATGGCTGCACTTAACCACCTGCACGGGAGCCAGGGAAGTTTCTGTAAAGCTGGTCAGCCTGTTTGGTGTCTTGCAAGGGGCTGCATCTCCTTGCTCCTTCTCCAGTGGGTGTCCTGGGGTGAGCATGGAGTGTAGCAGGCGTGCAGCCTGAACCAGGAGCGAAGGGTGCTCCGAGAGGATCAGCTGCTTTCAGGCTGAATAGTCCGTAGATTATTTCCACATCTGTGTTAGCTTTGGCTTGATCCCACAGATTTGCAACAGCTGTTGGGAAGCCGAGCAGAGATCCCCTCTTTAAATGGATGATCAAATCCTTAGAGTGTGGAGTATGTTATTTCTATGTCATCCTCTTCACGGCAGGAAAAACAGCTTTTCAGAGTTGCTGAGGCAGCACTCTGCCCTGCTGCCTGAGCTATCATCCCATCAGCCTGCGGTCTCAGAGCAAGTTGTAATTTGCTTTCTGCATCCCACGCCCAGCCTGACACAGGATCCTTTGTGAGGTGTGTGGTTGTGCAGGTACCTGTACCAGGGATGCCTTTTTTCCTCCTGGATACCCCTTCCTGCATGGGCCACAACCAGTGGGCGTAAGCTGATGGGGCGAAGGAGGAGCTCGTCCTTTTTCCAGAACCTGCATATCTCCAAACCCCTGACATTTTACCCTGAGAAAAACTAACCAGTTTGCCACAAGACAGGTTAGGTCATCCCCAGGTTCAGAGGCTTTAGGTGGAGATCAGATGTCCTTGCTGGAAGCAGCAGTTCAGGTGCAAAACAGTGGTGTAGCGTGGGAACCCCACAGTGAACTACCTTATTCAAAAAGCCCAGTTAAAATGAACCAACCCCTTTCCTGTCAAGGTTCTGCTCTTTCAGGTCAGACCTGCAGTAAAAGGAGCCATCAGGCTTCCTTCAGAAGCGTCGGACAGGCTCTGGAAAGCTGAGTCTGGCTGATGGGAGCCGGGGCAGTGGGAATGGCGGTGGATCCTGGCACTGGTCCTGCGGCGCGTGCGTTTCTCATTCCCCGTCAGCTTTTCTAGCGCACAGGAGAATCATCAAACCAAACTGCTCCCACTTTAAACAGCACATTCCTGTACAGAATTAATATGGTTGGTGCATGGAGACCACTAATTTCCAATTCCAGGCTTTCATAACTAGGCTTAAAATGGCAACCCAGTTCCAGTCCTCTTACGTGCAATTGTCGTGTTTGTTGGTGCTGCATGATGGGTTTCAGTGATAACCCAGGCAGCAAATCTGTTGCAAATAGGGAGTGCAGCTCAGCATGAGACTTGTTTTGGTGTTACCTGTGCTGGTGGGTTATGTTTGGGAGCCATGGCTGTTGCACTGCAAGGTAAAACCTTTCAGTTTGGATTGCTTTTTCTTGCTTGTCCAAGGTGTGATTGAGTGTGACATGATGCTCCTTGGGTTCAAGCCTCAGAGCCCGGTGATGGACGTGCTCTCCCAGGAGCAGCAGTTGTCACATTGACCTCTTCTGATGCTTTTTGACCCTTCTGACACACACCTAGCTCTGTGCTTGCTTGAGGGTGTTTCTCCTGTGGACCCTCACTGATGAGTTAGAAGTGGCAGCCCCCCATTTTGTGGGGTCAGAGTGTCTGGATTGCAGATTACCTGTGCCATGGATATCTGGGAAGCCAAGACCAGTGCCCGCAGTTTGGGTCCAGTGGGGCCTGGTGGGTTACACATCCTGAGAAGACCCAGGACCAGTTGTTGGCAAGAGCTGCCGTGTGTGCTGGACCCCGTAGACTGACTGGAGCCAGCTGTGCCCCACTTGCTCTGGTGCTTTGAGCAGGCTTGGTTTGGTGTTGTCCCCTTATCTGGGGTGTTCCAGCCCCATCCCGCTGAGCACAGTGAGTGGATGCAGCCTCTTGGCTCCGAAGTGCAGACCCTGCTGCTTCCCCAGCCAAGCAAAACTGCCAGGACCCGCCGTGGTGCCCCAGGGGAGCTGCTTCTGTATACAAAGGACTTGGCAAAATGAAGTGTAATGTAAGCAACTATTTAAAGAGAGCGATCCGATTGCTAGTTGTAATTTCCTTATTGTTTGCAGCACCCTGTTAAATGCCTGTGATCCTTATAAAGGGTTTTTTCCCCACCCTTTAAACTTCACAGAAGTGGGTTTTACCTTCTGTGGTTTGAACACCCTCATTGTGAGGGGGCTGGTTTGCACTGAGTACAATTTCTTTTTTCATGCCCAAGGCCATTTGGTTTGAGAATCTATTGTGTATGAGTTGGCTTGTCCCAAGAAATATGTCTATTGGAAATGGAAGGCTGGTGGGTAGGACACAAAACCTCACCTCTCTCTAGGTCCTGGTGGATAGAGGTTGATAGATTCTTCCTAGATCAGTGGTAACACTTTCTTTCAGACCCAAGAGCATTATGCTAACACCCCTTGAAAGCAGGCTGACACTGTCACTTATCCAGATACAGCTTCTATAGAAAGATGTTGGAAGAAATATTTAATACAGTGACACTAAAACCTGAATGTGGATGTGACTTTCTCCCTCAGCTGGATCTCTGGTGAGGTCTGCACCTTGCATCCCATTCCTGCCCTCGTGGCCTGGTCCCCAGATCATTCCCAGCTCAGGAAATGGAGTTGCATCTCTTTGCAAATCAGGGACAGGACAAATCAGTTGCAGAGTTGTGGCCTCTTCCTCTGGAAAAACACCTGGCTGCAGTTTCTGTGTGAGATGCTGGTGGAAGCAGCAGGATGTTGTGTGATGGTTTCTCTGGCTCTCCTGCTGGCTGACACTGGTGGTCCCTTTCTGTGCTTCTCCCATGGCTGGGTTTTATTTTCCAAACCAGAGCAAGTTGTAAACACACGGAGCCCGAGGGGTTTTGCAGAGCAGAGCTTGATGTTAGGGGAGGGTGGTGATTAATTTCCTTCCCCTCTGGCTCTTGGCTATGGTTTGCCTTTTTTGTTTGAGCGTTTGATAACTCACCACTGGGCTGTTGAGGTTGGGAACGCTTGGAGAAATGTAAGGAAACGTGGTGATGGCAGCAGCTCCTTCATGCACAGTGGGGTCACCAGCTCCTGTGGCACGGCCAGCCCACACCTGCAGGCTGGGCTGTGCCAGCAGCCGTCGTCATCTTGTTCCTGCTCATCCCAACGAGCTTCTGTGCGCAAGTTAAGCCCCAAATTACCCTGTGCCAGAAGCACATACTGAGAAATGTCAACCCAGGACTGTGTGATACCCAGAGCACTCAGTCACCGACCTTGTGCAGAGCTGAGCTCACTGCAGAACATGATGACCAGCAGACAGGACCATCCAGACCAGGATGTCCAAAATGTGGCCATCAGGCTGTGTGGCTTCTGCTTATAGCCCTTGGGGACCATTGTGAAGCTGGCAGTGCAGGATAGATGAGCTGTGTGGCCCCCAGGCTGGTGTCAAACCCATTAATCAGCTCCTGGGAACAAACCTGGGAAGCCCCAGTTGCAGAAGAATAATTTTTTTATGTGTTGACCTTGCGTTCAGCCTGGCTGTGTCTTGGCAGGGGTTGCTGGTTTGTTTAATCAACACTGAAATGGGAGGGGAGGAAACAGCCAGGGAAGCATTACAAATTGCTTCAGAGCAGTGGCATTAAAAGTATTTGTGCTTAGCACGTCTTCTAAACAAAGACCTCAAAGCATGGCAAATATTAACCCCATTTTACTTGCAAAGAGTTAAATGCAGGAGGAGGGGAAGCTTTACCTGTGCTCACAGGCAGGTGTGAGACACATGGTGGTCTCACTTGAGCTACCAAGAGGATGGTGGTCATGGTGAGGGTCTCTGTGGGCGCTGGAGGTCCAGGCTGGCCCAGCAGCTCTTCCTCACATTCCTTGACACTCATTCCTGAAGCACCAGCTCTGTTTTTTTGCTCAGCTTCGACCTCTGTTCTAAAAGATGCGAATGCTCCAAAATCTTCCTCTTCAGGCTGCCAAGTTTACCTTTCTTATCTCCCCTCCCAATCTCTGTTACAGCTGAAGCTGTGGAACAAGTACAGAGTCTCCAACATTCCTTCCCTAATATTTATCGATGCCTCCACCGGGAAGGTGGTTTGCAGGAACGGCCTCCTGGTCATCCGAGATGACCCGGAAGGTAAGACTTGGAATCTCTTGGAAACATGGACACACTGCTGCCTTTTCATTTCAGTTCATTCTGAATTGCCTGGGGGGGGAGGGAACAAAGAACTATTGTCATTAACTATTCAAAGCGCTGTGCTATTTTCAGCGATAAATTTTCTGCACCATTCCTGCCAGATCTTGTGTTTTGGTTTTGCTTCTTGAAAAGAACAAAGAATTTCCCTCCAGGATTTTTGTCTGGAGTGCTAATGAGGAAAAAGTTAGGCTAACTGAAGCATTCAGTTTGGATTTTTCCCCAATGGAGGCACGTGGACAGAGTGAGGGCCCAGACTTTCCATACCTTGGGAGCAAAATCCTTCCAGAATACTGAATGGGACTTCATCACTGACATCACACTCTGTTAGAGTGAATTTCCCATTACTTACAAATTAAACAGAGAAATGCCACCGTTCTCCCATGCTGAGGTTTACTGTGCTGGGAGTTGATATTAAATCCATCTTCTTCCAATTTGGAAAAACCAAAATGAGCAAAATGTGTGCCCTAACTCACGGACCCTGCAGAGATCCATCAGTCAACCGCTGTAGTTGTCCATCCACACGTCTTACTGGCTCATTGTTTCTTCATGCAGCAAATACTGAGCGTGGTGACTGAGTCTTTAACTGAGTGGCAGGAGCTGTACAGTAAGAACATGTTGTGGCCTGAGCCATCTGTGATGTTTCCTCCTCTCTGGCTGAACACATGGATTGATTGCTCTGGGGGCTGGCAGCAGATGATTCAGAGCGTGTGTTTGTGTGTACACACACAGCTTGCTTTGGGGTACAAAGGGTTAGTGTAAGATTATATATATATATATATATATAAACACACCATCTTGTACATGTATATAGCAAAGATTTTATAAATGACAAAAATACATGTATATACGTAAAAATACATGGTTAACCATGTCAGTATAAGGGACATAGTCTGACTGCATTCCTGAGCACGCACCACCTTGCCCTCTGTTGGTAAAATAAATGCTGTTGATAAGGAAAAAATGCCTCATCAGGCACTAAACCAGAGCAGGCTTTGTCAAGCCAAAGGTGCTGTGACTCAGGTTCAGGTGCAGCCTACCTGAGAGAAGGCACCTACTTACCTACCTACCAGGTACCTACCTGGCTGCAGTGCAGGGCTTGGCTCCCTCACCCTGGGGCAGGGATGACATGGTGAGTTGTTCTGCATCCCCCATGGATGGGAATAAACCCTAGTGGGATTCCTTAGATAGGATCCCCTGTATCATTGCAGAAGGAGGGATGGTTTATCTAGTGGAACTTTCTGAGCCTGCAAAAGCTGCACATGCATGTTACTGTCTCGTGTCTTCTTTCCACCCCTACCCTGACCCCTCCCCAGGTCTGGAGTTCCCTTGGGGGCCAAAACCCTTCAGTGAAGTTGTTGCTGGGCCTCTGCTAAGGAACAACGGGCAGACATTGGACAGCAGTGCCCTGGAGGGCTCTCACGTTGGGGTCTATTTCTCTGCACACTGGGTGAGTAGTGGGTGCTGTGCAGAGCACTTGGAGTGGGCTCAGGGAGGGTGAAGACCCCGGGCTGGTTGATGTTAAAGGGTTTGAGATGCTCTGGTCATTCAGTATTGCAGTGGCCTGTGGAAGAGTGATCAAATTTTAAAATCGGGAGGGGTTTTGTTGGTAACTTAAAGACCATAAGCCCCAGCCATGTTCAGAGCTGCTGCCTGGCACTCCAGCAAAGATGAGGTCACACCTGTTCATGGTCACTGTGTCACCTGGGCCTGCTGCATGTGGGTTTGGCCCTGAGGAAGGGACAATGTCCTTATCCATGTGTTGTGTTTTGCAGTGCCCGCCGTGCCGAAGCCTCACAAGGGTCCTGGTTGAGTCCTACCGGAAAATCAAGGAGGCAGGCCAGAAGTTTGAGATCCTCTTCGTCAGTGCAGACAGGTGAGGCAGCACTAACACCCTGTGCGGGCACAGCTGGCTTGCCCCCAAGCTGTGAGCATTGTTGGCTTGATCTGTGGTGGAAATTTGATCTGGGGCAGAGCAGGTTGGCTCTGATGACAGAAAGGCTGAGTCCTTTCTCTCTGCCCAGTGGTGAAGTGCAGAGGGGGCTCAGCAAGGGCAGCAGTGGGATGTGGAGCAGATCTGTGTTTCACTTTGTGGCTCGTGGCTCTGGGGTCTGAAGGATGCTCAAGCTGCTGCTGCCACTGTAGGTTGGCATTCAGATGCTCCAGAGAGTTTGAAATATTTTATTGGGAAAAAAATGCACCGTGGACCTCTTCTTGAGGGTCTGGGGGTTTTGAGTTTCCTCCAGCTCTCCCCAGGTTGTGTCTGCCAGCAGCACATACCGGTGGGCTTTGGTGGAAGGGATGAAGGGCTTTGCAGGCCAGGTTTTTAATGAGGAAAGAGCCTGGCAAGTGGAGAGGCTCTGCTCTGCATCCCATGCCCTGTTCCTCTTGCACAGGTCAGAGGAATCCTTCATCCAGTACTTCAGTGAGATGCCCTGGGTGGCTGTGCCCTACGCCGACGAGGCCAGGCGGTCGCGCCTGAACCGGCTCTATGGCATCCAAGGTAGGAAAGGCTGCACTGATGCACAGATCTCCTCTCTGCTCCTTTTGTTGAATATTTGCAATGTCTCCCCTTGTTTAACTAAACCAAGAAAGCAGCAAAGCAAAGCACAGTGCCCCAGGCAGAGCCGCTTCATGTTTCTGCTCTCCACAAACTCACATTCCTACCACCTGCCAGGCAGGCTGTTAGTTGAAACAGGACTTCCATAAACAGCCTAATTCTTCCTGGAAACTTGGAAGCTGTTTTTGGCTTGGATGTTTTTTGTCTAATTACTGATTTATTTATTTTTGCTTTTTCTTGAAGGTTCAAATTTCGTTTTCTTGCTGTTTTATGTAATGCAAAGGCAGGCTGTCGTTCTGTGCAGGGGCTGAGGAAGATGGCATCTGGTTTATGTTAGTGACATGAATTACAGAAGAGAGAGTGTTTGATGTAAACCATGGCTTTGCTTTTACTGTACGTGCCAGTGCCAGAATTCCAGCAGCCCCAGCTGCTCGTAGGGGCAGGGAGAGACTCTGTCTGTCTGGGTGGCTTCAAAGAGTCGCAAAGACGATAAAATCTCACAGCAGCCCTCCTGGGGACTGGCACCTTGTTCCTGCAGGGGACAAGCTGCAGCACAGAGGTGTGTAAGGTGACTGGCTCTCACAGTCTCATGTATGGACATACAGTTTGTCCCTGTGGTTAAGGGGTCTTGCTGCAATGTGGCTCTTTCTCATCCATTTCTGTGCAATGTCAGTCAGGTGGGTGCAGGCTGGCAGTGGTAATATGGTCTGCAGGGAAGGGAGAGTGTAGCCAAAGGTGGCCAAGGGCTTGGGAAGAGTGACAGGAGAAATAATCCCTCCTTGGGGTCCTCTCCGAGCACCCCTTCTGGCGTGAGCTCAGGTGCTGCTGCTCAGCTCTGTTCCCTGACCTTAAACCAAGAATAACCATTTGCCTGCTTTAAATAGCCATCATTTTGCTGCTTAATTGCCTTCCCATGAGGCAGGAGCTTTCCAAATTCATCCATCTTCTCCCCGGCCTGTACACAAGCCTCTGCAGTGCTGGTTTCGGCTGAGAGCCGCAGGACTGCTGCCAGTTTCACTGGGACTTTCTGTAAATAAGGTGTCCAGACATGGATACTTGAGCACCAGGCATGCTGTATCCTGGGAAACAGTGACAACAGCTTTCCCTCTAACTCCAGCCACTGGCTTCTTAAAGGTATCTCTCTTTGCTGAGGTGTGCTGACCTGAAGATGTAAATATTGGCTGTTCCCCTGCACCCCAACCCCTTCCCCTGCCCAGGGACCTCCCGTGTCACCTCTGAATCCCAGCTCCGTGCAGACTTTGGGGTTGACTGTCTGTTTGCAGTCAGGCTCTTCACACCAGCTGTAACAAAAGCTTCCTGCAAACAGAGCTGGATGTCGTGGGCTCCGCTCGTCACCACGGGTGGTTATTCCATCAAAATGAAAAATCAGACCCGTGTAATCTCATCTTCCTTTCCCCAGACGACTCTGATGCTGCCACACATCTTCAAAGTTCCCTTTGGAGCTGCTCCCTTGCACCAGTGAGAGCGTGTAGCCCGTTCAGTGTCCAGGTTACCATCCTGGTGGTTGGGCTGTGAGCACAGCATGCACATGGCGAGGTTTTCCGCTGTTTTTTGAAGGCTGGGTACTGAAACAACAGAAGAGCTTGTCTTCTCTGTCTGCTTTAAATTCCTGAGTGGTGGAAAGCAGCAAGAGAGTAAAATCTCGTGTTGTTTTAGTCCTGTGTTGGCCCCTACAGCGTTTGAAAACTCAGTATAAAATGTAAGTTGAGTTATTGGCCTTTATTTGGGTTTACTTGAATGCCTCTATTCATAACTCACATGCAGTCGGAGGCTGTACTGCACCACCTCTAGTAAATTGCTTCTGGGTGCAGTTCTCAGGACTGTCCTGAGAAAAGAGTCATGTCTTGTGTCATGGCTGCTTAGAAATAACTCCCTGTTGTGTGGGCAGCTCCTGGTCTGTGCAGTCCTGCCTTCGGTGAAATCCCCTGGCCTCAGCTCTCCTTCTGATGGGATGAGAAGCAGTGATAAATTTTACGCTTGGTTAGGAATTGCCCCTTGTTCTGTGTCTTATGAGATTCCTTTTGAGTTCCTGAATATTCCCCCTGGACTCCATGGTGCCTCTTTGGGATTTGCAATCCCTTCCAAAAACCATTGTTTCTCCTCTGCCCCATGCTTTAGCCCAGACACCCACAGGTCACTCTCGCAGCCCGGGTGGTGGGAGCAGCCTGGAAGTCACTGTTACGGGAGATTCCTGGAGCTTTCTTCTGAAAAGATGAAAAAAGAGCAATAAAACTCACCACCCAACCTGTGTTTGGTGTGGTTGGTTCACGTAGATTGTGATTTATGCACCCAGCAGACTTCATGCAGATGAGATTTCCGTGTCGGATATGGGGTTTAACATATAAATATGTAAATGTCTTGCCAGGTTCGGTAACAAACCATTTGGCCCCTGTGTTTTCATAAAATGCTGGCCCCGTGGGAGCCAAATCCATTTTCTAATGCATAAAATCCAACCCAGCCCGTCTATGCTAATTCCCATCCAGGCTTATACAATATTCATTGCAGTGTCTGATCGCTGATTCTTCTTGATAAGTAAATTCTGGTGTTATGACTTAAGGCAATTACCAAAACCCCCAAAAGGCACTAAAATAACAAATAGTGGCTGGGATGAGCAGAGAGAGGGCTGGGGAGGGGGGGAAGTGTTTGGGTTAGCAGGTATGAATGAGGTTAAAGGCAGTTTCCCTGGTCCTGCAGGTCTGTATCCCCTGAAAAGAGGATGTGTTTGTTAGGGAAGTAGTCACAAAGGTCACCTGAAGGCTGATCCTATGGGATGCCACCATGAGCCTGGTAAGGCCATGTCCTGACCCCAGGGACTTGGGACAGGGATGTGAATTACCTTAAAAACAACCCTGATTCAGTTTTCTATTTGCAGTTGGAGGTTTAGTGGCTGGGTATTTGGGGAGGGGGGGTGTCTGCATATGCAAATCAGGTAAAATCTAAAGGAATGTTTTGAATAGTGCATGAAATCCTTGATAGCTGCAGAATCACAACAATCTGTGTCTAAATTGGGGCCTTAATTTTCCCAGATCAGCAAAGCTCATTTGACATCTCTGCCTGGTTGTGCTGTGTTGTTCAGGCTGACTGATGACCTGAGCCGGAGTCTCTAGAATGTCCCTCATGTATAATGGATGGAAAAGCAGGCGTTTGGGTTGGGAATCATAAATGGATAGTGATCCAAACCATGTGGGATGTTGAGTACTGTGTGCTTCTGGCATCAGGAGTACTTTGTGCCTGTAAGGGCAGGGCCAGAGTGAGATTTCCCAATTCCATCCCGTCTGTTTAACCCATCCCTGCCCTGGAGCTACGTTGAATACCAGCAGGTAATGAATAAGCCTTTTTGTGATACAAAATGGTTTTCTTGGCATACCCTTAGGATCTGCAAGCCCAGCCATTGGGTGGGTTCCTGCACTGCTGCTTAGCACCAGCCCAGTGCTGTGCTCACAGCCCCAGCACAGCAGCAGGAATGCCGGGCTGGAATGACGGGAATGCGGCCGCTGGCCCGGACCTGCAGGCAGGCTGGGACAGACAGATGGCCGTGTATTTCCTAGAAAAATGCCTAAAATTCAGAGGGCTTGTGAGTAACCCACTGTTGTACAAACATGGGAGCACAGAAGCCTGGCAGGGGCAAGGATGCTTAGTGCCCAGAGAATGGCTCTGCAGGGTATTCCTGAGGAATGAGCTTTAAGATGAACCTTTGGGTGAGGGCAGGAGGATTTGAGTTGTCTCAGTTTGCTGGTTGTGGTTTGGGGGAAGTTGCTGGTGAAGGAGATGCAGGATAGGGAGCAGGTCGAAGCCCGGGTGATGAGCAGCAAACAGCAGCACCTGACACTGACTCTGGTCACTTCACGTGTCCCTTGGGGCCTGATCCCAAACTCTCCCTTCTTCCTTCCTTTGTGGGATGTTTCTTTGTCTGCTTGATGACAGAGGAATGGTGTGCTTTCCAGATGAAGTCACCAATATGAGCCACTCCTGTTTTGTGGCCGGAAAGCCGGTGCCTTATCAGATGGGATGGTCACCACTGGTGTCCACCCTGCCCCACTGCCAGCTCCTGTGTAAAAGCTCCTCCTTTATGGCAGGGCTTTCCAGCCCCATAGCTCAGGGCAAAATGCTGCTTTTTCCCAAGGGCTAGAACATAATTGGATGTCCTCCAAGCCCCATCCTCCCCAGTGCCACAATCCTGTAGACCCTGAGCACTGCTGCTGTGGAAATGGCTGGGCCGTCAGTGCTGAGTGCTGGAGGGCTGTGGGGGCTCATGGAGGAGTCTGTGGCTGCTAAAATGCATGGTGTTCCTTCTGGGAAGGGACACACCCTGCTTCCTGGCCGCTGCTGTCTGTGATCCATGAGTGTTCCTGCGAACCAGGAGCAGGGTCGTCCAGCAGCAGCCACGTCTCGGCACCAGGATGGGAGTGCACAAGTGGCACTTCTGCCTGGCACTGTGGGAGAGGGAGCCTGGGAGGAGGGTCCCTGCGTGGTAGGGTGGGGTTTGCATCCAGGAGCACCAGACAGCAGTGACCCCTGCCTGCACTTGGGCAGGGAGAGGCAGGCAATGCCAGAGCCTATCTCTCTGCTTCCTGCTCTTGCTCCTGAATTGCAGTGCTCTGCTAGGACGGAAACAGGATCCAGGGAGCCTGATCCCCGCACCGTGAGCTGTGGAGAGGCAGCAGCTCGCTGGGCTCCTGCCAGAGCTGGAGGCAATAGGAAAAGGCCTTTCTCCCCACGCCCTGTCGCTGGCCAGTTCATGCTCTGGCTGATCCCCCCTGTTTTTTTCCATCGCAGGCATCCCAACCCTCATCGTCCTGGACTCCAAGGGAGATGTGATCACGCGGCAGGGGCGGGTGGAGGTGCTGAACGACATTGAGTGCCGCGAGTTCCCCTGGCACCCCAAGCCTGTGCTGGAGCTGACGGACTCCAACGCTGTGCAGCTGAATGAGGGCCCCTGCCTCGTTCTCTTTGTAGGTATGGAGCTGTGACAGCAGAGCCTGTGCTCGGGAAGGGGGCTGGGCTACCTGCTGGCCGTGGGGCTGAGAACCTGCCTCTGGTGGTGACAGTGTCCGTGGGAAGGGACATCAGCCCATTTCCATCTTCGAGAGCAGTGCTCACGTGTCTGCAGAGGCCACAAGGGAGAGAGCTCCCTGTGGAAGACCCTCAGGATGGACACAGCCACGGGCTGCTGCAGCTCTCAGGGGTTTCCCAGAGCCTGCTGTGCCCGTGGATCTCCCACAGCTCCCATGCACCGACCCAAAGGATGTGATGAAGCAGCGATTGGCAGCGCAGAGGAGCTGTCATGTCAAAGGTGCAGTGGTGGCTGTGGACAGGAATGCTGATGAGGTGTTGGGGAGTATGAGAAATACACTGTCACAGCTGGTGGTGGTGGAGATGGGAAAAGCCTTTCTGGAGCAGGGACTTCAGGCACACGTGACATTCCGGAGGAGGCAGAGGAAGTGTCTCTAGGAGGGATTATAGCTCTCTGCTGGAAACCACATCTTGGGGCTTGAGTCCCTGTGCTGAACAGGGCTGTGACAGAGGAGCCTCTTTCATGTTCTCTGGTCCTTGATTCCCCCTGTGGGGCAATGGCTCCAGGACAGGGCAGGCTTTTCCCCAAAGTCCCCATCCTTCTTCCAGTGCTAACCCACATGTGAAGTTAGAAACTGGCCTAGAGCTCATCTGAAGCACAGATGGCTCTTTCCTCATTGCTTCCCTGCTAGCAATGGACAGGTAAATCAGGCAAGGGCATGGCTGGGATGAGCTGTGCTGCAGGCTGAGCCCCAGGTGGGCAGCAGAGAGGTGCACACAGCATGCCCTTGAGTGCTCTGTGGTGGGGGGTTGCTGAAGAAGCCCCCCTTGCCCTGAGCCTCCTGGTGCTGCGCAGGGGCCTGGCCCAGGGCAGGGCTGGTGTCCTGCTTCCTCACATGCCCTTTGTGAGCAGCACACCCTTCTCTGCAGCGCTGATAACATGGCCCTCGCTCCTTTCCTTCCTCCCTTTCAGATTTCCTTTTGACCCTGGTTATTTATTCAGCAGAGCCCAGCAGGGGATGTGAGCACAGAGCCAAAAATCCTCTCCTCACGCGGGAAGGACCGGCTGGCCACGCCAAGCCTGATGGATTGGGGCTGGCGCTGCAGGCCTCTGGAAAGAGTTATTTTTATCTTGCTCTGAGCAAAGTTTTTCTATCACCTTGCTGCAAACAGCTCATCAGGAGAGCAGCTGGAGCTCTCCCTCAGCGCTTTTGGGGATGGATGGTCTTGGTGAAGTCTGCCAGCAATGTGTTGGGGCAGAGATGCAGCTGGTGCTGCATCAAGGCAGGCACCGGGGATGGGGGCTCCTGGCCAGCCTGTGTTCTGCTGGGGGGGGTCTCCCAGCAGTCCAGTGTTTGTGCTGCACAGGCAGCAACACCCCCAGGAGAAGGCAGGCTTAGCAAGTGCTGGTGGTGAATAAATCCTGTCCAATCTACATCCTTCCCTGGAGAGGTTAGGGCTGGGTTAGCCAGAGTGTGCAGGGCTGCCTGGAGTGCCGCCAGCAGCCGATGTTTGTAGAAAAATCAATCCCTGCAGACACCCCACAACTCCACGTATTTATCACTGCCATGCAGGACTGGCCCTGGAATCCAGTGTGCAGCGTCTCTGGAATCTGCTGCTTTGCTTGGAGAAGCCAGAGAGCACAGGGATGTGTGGAGCAAGGGCAGAGAGTGTTCTGGGCATGGACATTGCCTGTCCCAGCGGGGGGCTGGACCTGTTGCGTTGGGTGGTCACATCAAGGACCACGAGAGCTGCACGCAACCAGGAGACAAGGGGCCTCTTTTCCACCTTCTTCCCTCATTTTTTTTTTTTTAATGCTGAAAGTTGTCCCCGAATTGGAATCATTTAATCTCAATGCTGCTCAAGGACGCAGACTCTCCTCTCTCCAACTCAGTATTTGAACTTCAGTGGTGGCTGGCGTTTGATTGATGTTGCCATCTCTTTCTACTCTACCTCTGTCAAATCAAAGCTGCCTTCACAGCGCTGCTACCGCAGAGACTGGAGCAGCAAAGCTGCCGATCAGCCGTCCCGAGGCAGAGGGATGCTGGGTGGCGGGCAGGGGTGCCAGGCAGCCTCAGATCAGCGCCTTCCTTTGGTCTTCAAAACATGCCAGCGCCGCAAAAGCAGCTTTTTTTTTTTTTGCGCCTGTTTGTCCCCGTGCATCAGCAACAGCACCGGGGAGTGAGCACTGAAGTATTTGGGGAGCAGGAGTTGCTCTTCTGTTACGTGTTTCCCTGTCTCACATGAAAGGCATGTTTCAGCTGCTCCCTAATTGCTACAGAGCTGTGTGGCTTTGAAGTTGGTGCTGGGCATCCGGGCCTCCCGTTTTCCTGTGTGGTGGTGCTGTGGGATGGAGCTGCCAGCGCCCGGCCGGTTTGCATCCGTTTGATCCTAACCTCCTTTTTGCCTTGCCTCTTTCGTTTTGTCTGCCCACCCCTGTGCCCTGCAGATTCAGAGGATGACGGAGAGTCAGAGGCAGCGAAACAACTGATCCAGCCCATAGCTGAAAAAATCATAGCCAAGTACAAAGCCAAAGATGAGGAGGCGCCGCTACTCTTCTTCGTGGCGGGTGAGGTAAGTGAGAGCAGAGCGCAGGGCTGTGTCCTGCTGGGTGGGAGGAGTGAGCTGGGTTGGGGACTGCTGTTGCCATTGTTCAGGTGGGTAAACTGAGACAGGGAGCTACTGCAGCTACTCAGGGACGACAGAGAAAAAACAGACTTGAGGCCTGGCTCAGTCCCTGCACTCCTTGCTGGATATTACTTCTGGCAGAGGAGTCCCAGATGTGTTTGCTCAGAGGCGGAAAAGCCTGACAGCAGGTGAGGGAGGTGCTGAGGACAGGCAGAGTGGGGCTGTAGGATGTGGGAGGGAGTGGAGCCACCACGGTGGGGCTTCCAGCCTCGTGCTGTGCTACCTGCTGGCCCCTCAAACCCTGAGGCTGCACGGGCAGGAGAGGGGCTGGGCAGGGGGAGAGGAGCAGGGTTTGGGTTTCAGCTTGGCCCAGCCCATGAAACAAGGGCTGATTCCTGAGCTGGCCACGCTGTTCTTGGCTGGGATGGTATTTGGAGCATGTGCAGGCTGCGGCGTTCCGGAGTCAAAGATCTGCGGGAGAGAATGGAAATGGCATAATAGAGCTTCTGCCTTCCCTTTCCCCTGTGCAGGCACTTTGCCCTGCTGCAGGCTGGCAAACGAGGAGGGTTTTGTGTAAGGGTCAGGAAAGCTCCCAGTACTCCCAGGCCTGCAGTTCCCCTCCCACGTTGCTGCTCAGGGCCTGGGCAGGTGGCAACGGCTGCGCCTGCTCTGTCCCTCCACACCCACGTCACAGCCGCAGTGTGCCGTGAGCGGGGCCCTCCGGAGCCGCCCTGCGACAGAAAGGTCCCCACTGCCACACCCCGGCCCCCCCCGGCCAGGAGAGCCCCCACCACTGCCTCCCACAGCCCCGTCGGCCCCTCCGCGCAGGCGCTCCCGCTCCCACCGCTGTGACGGGTCTGTGAGCGTCCCAACCCAGCCCCGCACCCTTGAATAAGTCCCTTGTTGGAAAGGCTATTTTAGGAGGGTCCAGGACCTTCCCCCCCTCCCCCAGAGCCTGCGAAGCGTTTTCCTCCTGCTCTCCGGCTGTAGCTGAAACATTGCTGCTATTCATCCAGCTCCCGACGTCCCTGTGGCGGCCGGGACGAAGAATGGGGAGCGTCCGGCACGTCCCATTCATCCGTCACCTCAATAGCCGGGAGCGCTGGCCCCGGGTCTCCGCTGGCCCCCACGCACAAAGCAGCCCGGCCATGGACGGAGCTGGCGCCTCCCATTCCTCTCCCAGCACCGTCTGGACCGATTTTGCATTGATTAAAAATGTTCCTTGGTCCCTTTGCGGCGATCGGATAAAGGACGAGGCGTCCCGGAGGCTTCCCGACACCTGGGCTGGGAGGCGGGAAGGGTGGGGGGCGAGTGCCGAGGCGACGGGCCCAGCCCTGCTCGCCCTTCCAGCCACGTGGTCCGGCTGCGCCAGAAACCCCTGCAAAGGAAGGGGAGGCGCGACCAGAGTCCCCCCGTGCTGCCGCCACGCGCTGCAGAGCCCCGGCCGCCAACCAGGTGCATGGATTCTCTTACTGCCTCTGGAAGGGGGTGCGGAGGAACGCCCTGTTTCGGATGCGGTGCGTCGTGGGCTTGGCCGGGAGCGGGAGATGAATCGCCCCAGCACCGGCTTTCACACTGCACAGCCTTGGCAGAGATACTGTTCTGTCTGCCCAGAGCTGTGCTGTGCCTGGCTGAGGGGAGGGCAGCCCACTCCCCCTGTATTGTGTGTGCCCAGACACTGGGACCTGCTGGTGGGGTCACAGTGTTGGCTCACCCCCATTCCTGTTCTCTGCTTTGCTCTGGATGTGCTCCCAGATCCCTTTGGCATCCACTCACTGTGAGCAATGAGGCCGTGGCTGTGTTGAAGCGGGGCTCTCGGTTCCCACATTCAGCACTTCTCCCCAGCTCCTTGAGCTGTGGATGCCCCAGAAGCCCCAGGATCAGTCTGGGTGTGCTGGGAGCAGTGCACTGCGTGGACAGTGTTGGAGGAGTGCACGCCCTGTTCCAGCCTAGGATAAATCAGCCTGGTTTGGTTTTGACTCAAACCACAGGCAGGGCAGGCAGTAAGACAGGTGCTGCCTGCCACACCTGTGGTCCTGCAGTGCTGGTGCAGAGCTCAATCCCTTGCGGGCTGGACCATGCTGTGGAAGCAGCAAACTGCTCCTGGTGTCCTGGCTTTGTTGATGACTCCCCTCTCCCTCTCCTTTTGGCCTCCAGGACGACATGACCGACTCCCTGCGGGATTACACCAACCTGCCTGAGGCTGCACCCCTGCTCACCATCCTGGACATGTCAGCCCGGGCCAAGTACGTGATGGATGTGGAGGAGATCACGCCCGAAATCGTGGAAGCCTTTGTCAGCGACTTTCTAGCAGACAAGCTAAAACCCGAGCCCATCTAGGGGGGCTTCTGCGCCAACAGACATTATTTAAAACTAGGTCTCTCTTCCGCCGCTTGTGGATTCTCCAGCGTGTCCTCACGCCCGACCCAGTATCCAACCTTCTTGTGGTGCCTTGTTTTACGCAGTGAATCCTTCTCCTAAGCAAACTCCTTGAGATGCACTTTCAGCAGGGAGTTGTTGGCGTTTGGAGACTTCGCTTGTGCTTCATGGTGATATATTCTCTAATAACCAGGCCAGAACTGTTACCGTATCGTTACTTTATACACGGCACTAGCTAGCAGGCAAATCTCCTTGCATGGTGTTCTTCCCAACGTATGCATCAGGCAGTGGATGGGGTTCTTGGGGCTCTTTTCTTTTTCCTCCTCCCCCTTCTTTCCTTTCTTACCACCCCTGCTGACTAAATGACTTCCGGGAAGCAATAAGGAAACTCCCCTTTGCCCCTGGCTGGTCCTTCTCTCCCATGCAAGTGCCCTGACGAGGCCAAGACAAAGTCTTAACTGCTGACAACCTCTGAAAGACCACAGCACAGCCAAGCTCTTCCTTCTGGGGGTGAGACCTTTCTGGTTGGGTTTCCCACCTCCCACTCCAAGCACCGACAGCCTTAGGCAGCGCTGGCTGTGCATGTCAGGGTCCATCCGCCCGCGGTGGGTGGGTAATCCCTCTTTCCTTCCCTCTCTGAGCCAGGAGGAGGATCACCACCGGGCTGCCCTCACCTCTTGTCTCTCCCTTGTGCTCTCCCTGTCCCCCCTCTCTGGTGTGAATTGTCCTCTCCCCTCTGTGTTAGTTGATTGAGCTGTTTTTCGTAGGTGTGTCCCCAACTCAACATTAATGGTGCTGTTCTTTAAAAAATAACCAAAAAAAAAAGAAAAAAAACCTAAGGAAAAAAAAATCTCTCCCTAACCCAAGCAGCACAGCCGAGCCCCTGAAAAGTGACATTGTAAAAACTGTACATGGTGATTGGAACTTTGTAATAAAACTGTTACTATGACCTCGTCCCTGAAGGTGCCAATTGCTGCGTCCAGCTGTTGGGGGAGAGGGAGAGCCTGTGTGTGGGAAGAGGAGCCCCCAGCCAGACCCCAAGGGTAGGTGTCAGTGGCAGCAGCTCCCAGCACTGTGGGGGCTGAACTGGGATCCTGTGTTTCCCCCATGGGCTCACACCAGCCCCTGCCTGTGCCTGGTTTTTGGGGGGACAGGGTGGGTTGGTGCTCCCCAGGAGGGAGGGAGCCATTTGGCAGCCGGTGGGGTGCTCCCAGCCTGATGGTCCCACATAGCACGTGTTGTGCAAGCCACTGCTTTTCCCTTTCAGCTCATTAGTCAGCTATGGCAGGATTATGGCCTCCCCTTTTATCCTGCTGCAGCTTCCCACCCTGCCAGGCGCTGGGAACAGCTGCCAGCTCGGCCTGTATAAATTCCCCCTGTGTTTTGCACGTTTCCAAGGTTCTCGTGTTCAGCGGTGATGAACTGCCTAGGGAGCAGTTCAGGGAGCAGCCCACCACCTCCTGGCAGCAGTGCAGGCAGGACTGCTGGAGCTCAGACACCTCACACCACGCCAGCCCCGGCCAGCCAGGCAAGGTTGGAGTGCTCGTTAGAGCACAGGGTTTGGGTGAGCACAGGCAGGACCCATTCAGGTGGCAGCAATTTGGCCTTTCTGACCCCAAAACCACAAGCAGCAGCCAGGCTGGGAAGGACACACGCTGTCAGCGTGGCCAGGGCAGCGCAGACGCTGCTGTAGCAGCTGTGCCCTGACCCCGCCCCAAGGTATCCGAGGCCTCCCAGGATCTGCTGGCTGAGAAGGGCCGGGCAGCAGGGAGCCAGCCGAGGGGTGGGGAGGGCTCCCACCCGGCCTTTCCCTTCTCACGAGCATCACCCTGCGGCCACCGCGCCCACCGGGAGCCACACACTCATCCCAGCACTGCTCCAGCACCGCCAGAGCCTTAAACACTCATTTACTGCAAAACAAACAGCCCGAGCTGCTCTTTTATTAACTCTGAGGGAACCAAAGAGAGGTGCTCCTTAAGCACCCAACACGCAGCAGTTCAGCCTGCTACAGGGACCTTCTGCCTCTCATCCTCCTGCTTGTGTCTCCGCAGCAGCTGCCTCTTCCCCTCAAACAGCACGATGGCAGCAGCAATAGCAGCATTCAGGCTGTCCACGCCGGGCACCACGGGAATGACCAGTCTCTTCCCCCCCGTGCTGGCTGCGAGGTGCAGCGCGTCCGCGCTCAGGCCGTGGGTCTCCCCGCCGATCACCACGGCCACCGGAGTCCGTGCCCAGTCCTCGTAGTAACACTGCGTGGCCAGCTCTGGGATATCTGCTGCTGCCTCCTCCTCATCCTCATGCTCAGGAAAAGCCTTGGGTCTGGATTTCACAGGAGCTTTTGTGTTGCCAGGAGCAGAGCCAGCCCTGCCGGCCCCTCTCGGCACGGACACGGTCTTGGCCGGAGCACCTGGGTATTTGTTGTCGGCCACGCAGACCTGGGTGCCGGCAGGAAGGTTGCTGGGAACAGATTCCCAGTCCAGGTTGGCAACGATGGGCAGGCGGAAGTGAGCCCCCATGCCTGCACGGAGCACCTTTGGCTCCCACGGATCCACACAGCCTGAGAAGGAACGGGGAAAAACAGTGACAGTGCAGGGACTCCCACAAAGACGGGATTCAGGAAATGCTGCTTCCTGCAGCGGATCATGTCTGTGCCAGGCACCCCTTACAAACTTGGGAATATCTTCAAGCACCTCATTCCCTGCCTTACCCCCCAAATTACTCAGACTAAACTCTTCTCTTACCTTTGGTGATCAGCACTTTCTCACAGCCTGCTCCTGCTGCAGATCTTAGAATAGTGCCCAGGTTTCCCGGATCTCGGATATTGTCACAGATGAGGAGCAATGGCAAGGAGTTGGTGAGCTGAGTGGCAGGGTAAGACATCTTGGCGTGGTCAGGCTTGGAAAAGATGCCTGAGGAGACAAAATGCGACAGGTTTCTGATTGACTCACCCCAAGGACAGGGCTGGCTCTGAGTGAGTTGGCCCAAATCTCTCTAAAGATGTGCTGGAGGAAGCATTAGGACAAGCACCACCTAAAAGAAGTTTGAGAAGAGTTTGTCACTTTACAAGGGAAAGTATTTCCCAGCATCGTGCTACTAAAAATGAGTGTTAGCACCTTCAGTGTGCTCTAGGAGCCACATTCAGTTACCACAACAGGCCAAATAAAAGGGAATTCTCCCAAATATAGCACTCTTCACACACCACCAGAAAGTCTAGGGAAAGTTTATGGAGAGTCATTATCCTGAGTATGAAATAAGCTTCCCTTTGAGCAGCATTGTGACTGTTCCCAAGGCAACTTACCTAGAAGCCCCTGAGGAGTTACGAGGTCAGACCAGATCTTAATGTCTTCAAATTTCACCTTAACCAAGCTGGCTCGTTTTATCTCCGCCTCAGGCAGCTCCTTCAGGTGCCCCACAGTGCTGAAGAAGAGTGTCTGTGGCACAGCTCCTGCCTCCAGTGCATCCTTGATCAGCCTGTGACCCTCCAGCAGGACCTTCCCGTGATTATCCCGAAACTTCTTCGACTTGGCGATAGTCACCACTTTTCTGTGGGGAAGTTAATCACAGAGAATGGCTATGACGCTGACAACCACCTTCAGCCTGACCTTTGCCAGCCCCCAACAGCTTCACTGGGAAGTCACAAAGATGATCAGAGGGACGGAGAACCTCTCCCAGGAGGAAAGGCTGAGATTTGGGACTATTCAGCCTGGAGGAGAAGGTTCTGTCTGGGGTGACCTTAGAGCACCTTTCAGTACCTGAAGGGTCTCCAATAGAGCTAGAGAAAGATTTTGACAAGGGATAGAGTGACAGGACAAGAGGAATGGCTTCCCATTGCCAGAGGGCAGGGTTAGATGGGATATTGGGAAGCTATTCTTCCCTGTGAGGGTGGTGAGGCCCTGGCACAGGTTGCCCAGAGAAGCTGTGGCTGCCCCTGGATCCCTGGAAGTGTCCAAGGCCAGACTGGACAGGGCTTGGAGCCACCTGGGCTAGTGGAAGGTGTCCCTGCCCATGGCAGGGGGCGGAACGAGATGGAATGGTTTGGGTTGGAAGGACCTTAAAGACCACGAACCTGGGGGTCTGTGAAGCCCCCCAGATACCTTCAGACCGTCTGTAACAGGCAGTGGGTGTCAGTCTCCCCCCTGAGCCCCCCAGGGTCGGAATCTCCCTCCCATCCCGCAGGCGCGGCTCCGGGCCGGTTCCAAGGGGAGGGGGATCAGCAGCTCACCCCAGCCTGCGGTCCCCGGGCGCCGCCTTCTCGTACCACAGCCCCGGCGCGGCCGCGCTCCGCTCCACCGCGGGCGGCGGGGGCCCCTCCCGGCGGGGTCCCGGCGGTGCCTCGGCCGGGGCTGCGCCCGCCTCCTTCTTCGCTGGCGGCAGGACCCGCACGGGGCTCCTGCGGAGCGCCCGCACCCCGCGCCGCCCCGCCGCGCCCGCCCCGCGGGGCCGCAGCAGCGCCGGCCCCCACAGGCGGCCCAGCGCCGCCATCGCCGCGCCCGTGACGTCACCGCCCCGCCCCCGCGGCGGCCGCGTGACGTCACCGCCGGGGAGGGGAGGGACAGGCGGAGTGACGTCACGGCCCGCCATGGCCGCCCGCAGAGCGCTGCACTTCGTCTTCAAAGTGGGCGACCGGCCCCGCACCGCGCGGTTCTACCGGGAGCTGCTGGGCATGAGCGTGAGCGGCGAGGGAGGGAGGGGGGGGTGTGTGTGTTGCTTTTGGGCCCAGGCGGTGCTGTCGGACCCGGGCCGTGCTGCTGGGGCGGTGTCGGGCCCGGTGAGGGTTCCTGGGGGAAAAGGGGAAGGGCAAGGGGGGACAGGCAATAGGAAAGGAGGATAGGGAAGGGGAAAGGGCCAAAGGGATGGGGAAGGGGAGAAGGAAAGGGGGACAGGCGATAGGAAAGGAGGATGGGGAAGGGGAAAGGGGGACCTGGAAGGGGAAGGGGGGGACAGGGAAGAGGAAAGGGGGATGGGAAAGTGGGAAAGGTAATAGGAAAGGGGAAAGGGAGATGGGGTCCACGTCGTCCCCATGCTGACTCCTTTCTCTCCTGATTCCAAAGGTGCTGAGGCACGAGGAGTTCGAGGAGGGCTGCAAGGCCAGCTGCAATGGGTGAGTGCCCTGGGTCCCTTGTTTTTATAAAATACCTGCCAGCCATGTACTGCTATAGTAAAATAAGAGTTGGGTTGATTTATTGTGCTGTTTTGTTGCTTTAGTTTTTTTTTTAATTACTTCCCTTGGAACCAATAGACCCCCTTTTTGTGCAGATATAATGCTTACATTGAACACAAGTATTGCTGAATTACACCCACAGACTGATATTCAACTTTATTAAACTGTTTCTAAACTTACCAAGAATTACATTTAATTGATTTTTTTCACGGGCACAGGGCTAACTAAGGTTGAGTTAAAAGTCCCTCCTGGTAGCCCCACAGGCTTTTGTAAAGACAGAAGAATGGAAGAAAGAAGAAATAAGAACGTGTTTCTTTCTGAAAGGAAAGAAATCTTCCAGCCTGGTGCCCTTTCCTCCTTAGCAATAAGGAAGTGCTGATGTAACTTCAGCTAACGAGCAGCCTGTGCTCTTAAATTGTGAGCTGTTAATGAGGTAGAATTGCTTTTGCCCAAGGCCAAACCTGCCATTTTTTTACTCTAGAAATGCAATTCTTCCTTGAAACACCAATATTTGCATTTCATGTTGGTTACTTTTAATGCTCCTAACAATTAAATATGGATATTCCAGCCCTTATGATGGAAAATGGAGCAAAACGATGGTGGGCTACGGGCCAGAGGACAATCACTTTGTTGCAGAACTGACTTACAATTATGGCATTGGAGAATATCGCCTGGGCAATGACTTTCTGGTAAGTACCACTCCTAGCAGCAAAATCTTC
Organism: Neopelma chrysocephalum; assembly: GCF_003984885.1. Taxonomy (NCBI): domain Eukaryota; kingdom Metazoa; phylum Chordata; class Aves; order Passeriformes; family Pipridae; genus Neopelma; species Neopelma chrysocephalum. Next base: position 708,069 of record NW_020897744.1, on the reverse strand, counting down.
TGAAGCTAAGCTTATTTACTTTAAAGATTAGGAGTCTGTTTGTCATATAGGTTGTACCAGCTGCTTTTTTTATGCTGTTTGGTCCCCTAAACATTTTATTCTTGCTTTTGTGGCTGTCTCCAAGTTGGAAGAGCAGAAACTAGAGCAGATTTGTGCTCACTTATAGTCCAGGAAACACTTCCTTGAGCTCTGCCTCTGCTGTGTGTGTAGGACAGCTGGTGTTTTCTGCCATATCCAACTTGGAATGGTTAGCTAAGAAGGATCTTGCTCTAGGAAATCAGAATTATTTATTATTACCTGTTTTTTTGTGATTTACCTACTGACAGCAGATGGAGATCTCGTGTTTCATCTATGAAAACACATGATGTCTTTGCATCTCCCCTTGAATTTTATGTGTCTCTGCTGTGTCCTCACCAGGGCATCACACTGGTGTCCAGCCAGGCTGTGAGCAATGCCAAGAAGATGGGGTGGCCCCTCAAAGAAGTCACAACTGGTGTCTTTGAAACTGAAGCTCCAGGAGGATACAAGTTCTACCTGGAGGACAAGGAGAAGCTCAAGCAAGGTGAAACATTTACCCTCACTCTAACTGGTGTTCAAGAGATTTACCACTGGGATATCAGAAAGGGCTGTGTGTTTGCCTTGATGGCATTTTATGAAACAGAGCAGGGTTTTATTATTTCCTTGTTACTTCTCACGAGTGTAAAACTGTGCCTTTAAAACCATGATACATTTGTAACTGATTCCCAATTATTGCAATTCTCAAGATCCTGTGCTGAAGGTAACCCTGGGTGTCTCAAATCTGCAGAAGTCTATTAACTACTGGTCTGGTTTGCTTGGGATGAAAATATACGAGAAGGACGAGGAGAAGCAAAGGGCTTTGCTGGGCTACGCGGATAACCAGGTCAGTCCTTGGAAAACTCATCCTAGAAACTTCTTCTTTCATGAGAACAGAATCTTAAAAGCAAAAAACCTCTTAATTAAGGCAACTGTGTGCTTAATTCTGAGCATTTTAATTGAAGCTTGTGTGTGCACTCAACTGCATTTTTATAAAAAAGGAGAAGCTGTGGTTTGCTCTGGTAATTCTGGCCGGTTGGGAACCGTGTGAATGGGGGATTTTGAAATCATCCACATCCTGGAGAAAAAGCTGGAGTGAATGCAGCATGGAGAACAGTGTCCCTACAAGCCAGGCTTGCTTTCTCCCTGTTTCAGTGTAAGCTGGAGCTGAAGGCTGTTGGAGGAGCAGTGGATCACGGGACAGCGTTTGGACGGATCGCCTTCTCCTGTGCCAGGGAAGAGGTAACAGTCACATTTCCCTTTCCCCTTTCCTTACCCAGAGCTGGGGAAGTCAACTTCTAGTGTTAACAAAGTATCTCACGTGTGAACAAAATAATACTGAGCAGATAGTTTATCCTTTCTTGCAGTGGGAATACAAGGTTGGTTTTTGTTTGTTTTCTGTTTAAGTTGCCAAGCATTGAAGCACTGATGAAAAAGGAGAATCAGAAAATTTTGACACCCCTGGTGAGCTTGGACACGCCTGGCAAAGCCACAGTGCAAGTGATTATTTTGGCTGATCCTGTGAGTAATGTTGGAAATAAGGATGAAATTGCGTTTAAATTTCTCTCTGCCTTTTATCTAACTGACCTGCTCTTAAACTTGGTTTAGGACGGCCATGAAATCTGTTTTGTGGGAGATGAAGCCTTTAGAGATCTGTCCAAGGTGGACCCTAACGGTGACAAGCTGTTGGATGATGTAAGTAATTCTGCTTGCATATTAATTTTCTTCCTGATTATAGATACCAGTAGAATCTTAGTTTTCATGCCATGTCGAGTTTTAACAAGAAGCAAATTGTCCAGGCTTGGTAAGGAAAATAAATCAGTTTTTAAAGCTCACTTAGTGCCCTGTGTGGAGTTTTCCAGCCTCACTCTCTGGGCAGCTGGGTGATCATGTTTCTTGCTGGACACATCAACAACACTTTGATGTAAGTTACTGCAAAAAGTGATTTTTTGAGCTGCAGTAGCATCAGTGCAGCTGGACATCCCCTGGAGGCAGAGGGACATTCCCTGGGATGGAATGTGAGCTCTGTGGGAAGGCTGTGTCCAAACTGTTCTGGTTTGCTCATGTATTAACCAGTCATTATTTATTTGCTGTGCCAGAGAACATTGGTTTTCAGTGTCTGTTCTCCTTACTAGTAGCTAAAAAAAGTAACTTATCCATCAAAATAGCTTTCCCACTGCTCTGACCACGTTCACACTTGTCTTTGTGCAGGCCATGGCTGCAGACAACAGTGACAAGTGGTTTGCTGCTCGTAACATGAAGTAGGTTTCAGCTTAGCTGGAGGAAAGGACTGGGCTGCTCCTTTGTGCCTTGGATTTCATCCAGGAAAATGCCAATCCTATGGAATGTGTTGCACTGCCCTCCCAATCTGAGGGTGTTGGTTGATCGGTTGGTTTGATTTAAGCTGATGTCTGTGACTGCTGCTCTCTCCTTTCAAGCAAATGACGTGTTCTCCTTCTGAAAAATCAGGCTGTGCATCGAGGAGCAGGCTGAGCACATGGCTTCAAGTCCAGAGATATCAGTTAAGAAAATCTCACATTTCTGTGTTGTTGTTGAAAAAGAGATTGATAGATACGTTATAATATCTAATTTTCTAATGAATTTGCTTTAGCTGTCCTGCAATTGCAGCTCAGAGAAGAGATTTTCTGTGGCTGTGGGTACTGCAGATGCCCTGCTCCAGCAGCAAAATGTGGGGCCATGTATGGAGAACTGGAGCAGTTCAGCTGTCAGAATGTTTATTGGGAACAAAGAAATGATCTTGCCAAATCCTGTGAATATTCTAGTCCTTATTTTCATTCCAGGATGCTTCCCCAGCTTTTGAGGTGAAATGTTCACTTGAGAAGCCCGAGGTGTGTTTCTCGCTGGGATCATGTTATTGATGTGGTGGTTTCCACCCCTTCCCAAGGAGCCTTCCACATTCCAGGAGGCAGCTGAGGCTGAGCTTTGGGGTGTGTAGCTGTGCTGTCTGCTGAGGTGCTGGGAGGCAGCTTGAAATAAGAGAATTATGGTTTTGCAATTAGCTTTTGGTGAGGAACTGCCTTTTGGAGGCAACACTTCGGCGTTTATTCGAGCTTTTTTGTTTAGTGATGAATTTTCAATTCTGCATTGATGAAGTTAAATATGTCACATGTGAGCTGTGCCCTGAAATGAAAAAAATGGTTGGGGAGGATGGTTTGGGTGCCCACCTGCTGTGCCCGTGCACCAGGGGTTTCCCTCGCTGTTAATTGCATATCTGGGCACAATAATTAATTACTTAATTGATTGTCAATAAACTTATTAAAAATGAAATATAAATACAGCACACTATAATATGTGGTATACATAATTACATTATATATTACATATAATATAAAGCACATTATAGTATATAAGTACAATATAATAATAGAAATACAATGCATTATAATATCTGGTATACATAATTACTTCATATATTATATATATCGTATAACCTAACACCTTATAATAATAGAAATGCATTATAATATCTGGCATTACTATCATAATTACTTCATATATTATATATATTATGTAACAGAACACATTATAATATAGAAACATGATATAATATCTGGTATACATAATTACATATTATATTGCATATAATATGTAATATAGAAATACAATATAATTACATAAATAAAATACACTGTAATATCTAGTATACTATCGTAATTTTTATTATACATAATTACTTATGTAATTATACGTAATTACTTAATATATTGCCTATAATATAAAATATAACAATTCTAATGTAGAAATGCAATATAGTAATAGAAATACAATGCATTATAATATCCGATATACATAACTACATATATACTATAGAAATACAATATAATAATATAAATCTATATAAAAAATTTATTCATTAACTTCACCCACCGCCGGGCCTCCGGGGGGCGCTGCGGGGGGTAGTGACGTCATATCGAGCTGCCCGCGTGACGTCACAGCGCGCCGCCGCCATGGAGCCGGGTGAGTGCGGGAGCGGGAGGGACGGGGGGAACCGGGGGGCACCGGGCCGGGCGGCGCTGACGGTGTGTCCCGCAGGGCCCTGGGCCGTGGGCGAGCACACGGCGATCCTGCACGGCGGGTTCCTGCTGGCCGCCCGCCTGATCCAGCCGCGGGCGCTGCGGGAGCTGCGCAAGGCCGACTGGCCCCTGGCGGGGGTGCCCATCACCGACGCGCTGCGGGAGATCGGCGAGCGCTGCCCCTCGCCGCGGGAGCACGGCCGCTGGAAGCGGGAGGCGGTGGCCATCGTCTGGGCCAAGGTGCTGCTGCCCGCGCCCCCGGCCGCCTCGCTGGAGTGGGGATGGAGGGACGACGGCTTCTTCTCGGTGGGCGCGATGATCCCCGACGTGAACCACACCGCCCTCTTCGAGCTGGTCAAGGCGCTTGGCGTGCCCCGGGTGTTCGTGGAGCTGCTGCTGGCGCTGCCCCCGGGGGTGTGCCGGGAGCAGCTGGAGCACATGGTGGCATATGTGACCAGCGAGACGTCCCCATCCGACATCAGGCTGTTCTTGGACGTGTGGTGGGAGGTGATGAAGCACAAGGAAGGGCAGGAGGATGCGACAGTCTCTGCGTTCAGCGCTCTCATACGCCAGCAGGGGGGTGAGTCCTCTCTGGACGATGGTCTGCAGCCCCCAAAGAGGTTCAAGGGTGACCCTGTGAACATCCCCCCAGCTGCCCCTGGGCTGTTCATGGTCCTGGTGGAGGGGTTGATGCAGATCCACAGGAACATCACCCAGCCCCGCATGCAGTGCTACGCCCTGGCCAACCTGGCCGAGCTGCTCTCCGTGTTCACTGAGCTGGAGCCAGCAGGCAGCTCCCTCCCCACCACAGAGTACCTGCACAAGGTCAGTGCCACGGTCAGCCTCTGGACCAGCGACCCTGACAGCCAGTTCCACCACAGTGGGCTGGGAGAGAAGGTGAGGGAAGCAGAGAGAACCGTGAGCCTCCTGTCTGTGACCAAACTCTCCCGTGAGGAGCTCTGTGTTGGCTTGGAGTTTCTCTGCAGCTTGTTGCGTGCCTGGGGAGAGGAGCTGCAGGATGCTCTGAGCAGCTCTGAGCAGCTCTGCTATGAGAGCTACCGGCTCCTGGACACTCTGACCACCCTTGGGAAGAACCTGGTTTGCTTCTCGGAGACTAGAGACATGGGTGAGGATGAGACACGTGTAGTGTTAGAGCTGACACAGGTCACCAAGGACTTTCTCAAGGAGAGCAGTGCCAGCCCGAAGAGCAAGGATTTGGCCACCAGTCTTGTGTCGTCGGTTGCCATGGCAATCATTGCACAAAAGCTGGACAGGCATGCAGACATGTGCTCTGTTTTTGCATCTGAAAAGACCTGGGCCTTTACAAAGGCCTGGGTTGACTGCCTTGTGCAAAATAAAGCTCTCTTCCAGAAACCAGAGCTAGTTTTGAAATTGCTGGAGACCCTGGTGAGCTTTGCTACATCCTGTCGAGACAAGGAGGCCCGAGAGCTGCAGGTGCAAGTGACCAAAGCCATCGTGGACTGTTACACTGAGCTTTCATTAACTGACAAAAACAAGGTGATCTCAGGTGTCCTGATGTCCTGGGGTGGACCAGGTCTGTCCTCGAACTTGCAGGTTGTCAGGGAAGGGTTCCAGGAGGATCTGAATGTGACTTTGAACCAGATCACGAAGAGTGTGTCCGATGAAGGTCTGACCAGGGCTGTGGCTTCTGTGGCCAGGCTCATGCTGCTGTACCCCGAGGCCACGGTGAAGCAGGTTTGTCATCTTGCTGTGGTCAACCTAGGAGCACACCAGTTCCTCGCACAAATCCTCTGCTCCTTCCCAGCACTGAGGTTCCTGGAGACCCAAAAGGATCCAGGCAGGCCACACAACCTGGTGGTGAGGTGTCTGGAGGAGGCAGTATGGGGGAAGCTTTCCACTGCGAGGGAAGAGGAGCAGTTCCTTCAGTTCCTGACCTTTCTCATGCAGCCAGGCTCAGCCACCCCACTTGTGTCACCTGCAGAGGTGACCAAAGCTTTTGTCCTTCCCTATTTGAAGTCAGACTCTCCTCAGATTGAGCTGAGCCTGCAGGTCCTCAGTAAGGCTTTGGGAATACAGCCCTGTTCAGAAGAGCACTGGATCAAATCCTGTCACCCATTCCCACTTCTATTGAGCCTCTGCAAGCTTCTAGATGGTTACACCAGGTACTGGCATCAGCCTAGGGAGCAGCTCTTCCCTTCACTGGAGACCAAAGACCTGATTCTGAATATCCTCTGCCAGCTCTGCGAGGTGGTGGGACCAGAATCTGCCCCCTCCCCGGAGCTGTGGGTCCAGTCCCTGGCCTGGCTCCACAGGAAGGTGGCATCCCTGGACTGGACCGTCGGGCTCAGACTGAAGAAGCTTTATGGAGACCACTTCAAGAACGAGGTCCCAGCGACACTGTTCGAGATCTGCACCCTCCCTGAGGACGAGTGGACATCCCAGTCTTTGCCAGCCTACGGACCAGGCAGCGGGCTCCTGGCGTGGATGGAGTGCTGCTGCGTGTCCCCAGCGCTCAGGGACACGATGCTGGCGCTCCTCACCGTCAACGTGGACAACCCTGAAGAAGTGAACCTCTTCAGCAAAGGGTTCCTGGTGGCCCTCATTCAGGTGCTCCCCTGGTGCAGCCACAGCGAGTGGAAGAGGCTCGTGCACGTGGTGGAAAACCTGCTGCAGAGGCAGGTCCTGCACGTGCCCTACACGCTGGAGTACGTGCAGTACATGCCCCTGCTCAACCTCCGCCCGTTTGCCTGCTGCCTCCAGCTCTCCGTGCTCTTCCTGAGGGGCTTCCAGCTCCTCTGCAGCTCCAGCTGCTCCACCTGGCTGCCCCCAGAGGCCTGGCTCCACGTGGTGCAGCTGTACTGCGGCAGCCTGACGGACCTGCTGACCTCCGTCAAGGGCACGGCCGGACCCCCCTCGCAGCCCGCCGGGGACGGGACCTCCCCGCAGGAGGTGTCCTTCGTCTGCATCCAGATGTTCTGCCACCTGCTGCACGTGGCTGCCATGCTGCCGGGCGAGGGCTGCGGGGAGCCCCTGGTGGTGGTGGCGCTGGAGGTCCTGTCGCAGTACGAGGCGTTCAGCAACGCCGACACGTCCCCCAGCAACACCCTGCGGAGGGCCAACGAGAGGCACTTCCTGGAGGCCATCACGGACAACGTGGGGGACAGGGAGCTGCGCAGCACCCTCCTGCAGAAGCTCAGCAAGCTGGGGGCACATCCAGCCGGGGAGCCGGATTGAGGAGCTGGAAAGGGTGACAGAGGAGAGCACCGACAAGGGACCCCTTACCTGGATGGTGTAAGATCTGTAATAAACCCTATTTTTCACTTTTGTATTTATTTCCTCCCTGCTGTGTTTTCTCCCACCCTGCCTAAGCAGTGGAGGGGCTGTGTAAAGATGGGTAGGAGGAACCACTTCAGTTTTCCATGGGAATAACTGTGGACACGAGCTGGCAGCTCTGTGGCTCCAGCCTTGCCTCCTGGCAGTCTGGATTTACAGAGAGCCCGGCAGCCTCCAGCATCAGGGAAATTGTTTCCTTCCAGCTCCTTTGCCACCAGCCCTCTCCTAGTCCTGGGAGGATTGCTGGGTTTGCCACATGCTGCCAGAGGCTGGGAAGCAAGTTGGAGGCTGGGAAGCGAGTTGAGTGAGTTCAGGACAGGCAGGAACCTTTAGAAATACGTGCAGTTTGCTCCTGCCCGGAGGTGGGGGTGCAGCAGCAACACTGTGTGTAACACCCCCACCCAGAAACAAATGGCACGTGGGAGAGCCAGCCAGTGGTGTGACTCAGAAAGGAAATCTTTATTGGTCTCCAGATAGTAAATAAGGCAGTGTTAGTGCAAACTGAGGTGCCTCATTGGCTGGTGGTTTTTTTTTGTCCTTACATAAGGCACGTTATTCGCAATGAAAACAGTGAGATACAAACATCTGTAACGAGTTGCAAGCGGTTTATAACATCAGCTGGTCTCGGTGGTTACTGTGACAGCGGCACTTCTGCAACAAGTTGGAAGAGGCCCTATTTCCTTTTTTTTTTTACTCTATCCAGAACAACAGCCGTGACTGGGATGAGATACAACACCCAAAAGATCCAGATCTTCCAGAGCTTGGCTGCTGGTTTCAGACAGAATGAAAGGCACAGAGTGGTCACAGGTCTCCCAGGTGTGGGGCCGTGCCAGGACCATGCCAGGGCTGGGCTGGTGCAGTTCCCTGCCCTGGAGCGGGCACGGGAGGCTGTGGGGAGGAGGAGGCTGCCCTGGCTTGTGCTGGTGGCCGCAGGGAAGGTACTGAACTGCACTGAACTGCTGTGGTCTGATTGCACACACCCACAGGGCTGGTGAACCCTGTGGTGCAGGGTGAGCCAGGCAGCCCAAACCCATTTTGCTGTGACTGAAGGTGGGAATGGGCTGAACTGGTGAAGGAAAACCAGCTCAGCACCCTGCTCTGGGGTTGCTGGTTCCTTCTGCGCTGCCCCAGTTCCATCCCTGGCAGTCTTGTAGGGGAGTAGGATGGGGCTGGAGGGATGGACCATACAACCGGAGCTTGGGCTATACCACAGCTGCTGCCAGGGCGTGGTGGTGCCAGCTGGAGGGCAGAGCAAGGCAGGGTGTGTCAGATGGTCTTAAATACCTGCTGAGGGGATGCGGGGCAGATAAAAGCAGCTGTAGTTAGAGGAGGGGGTGAAAGTTGCATCCTTTGCCAACAAAGGGCTCTGCATAGTGCCCTGTGTGTTGGAGAGATGAGGACTACTTGGCAGGTTCCCATCCCCATCCTGCCCTTCAGCCATGGGCACCCTGCCCTGCCAGTGTTGTTTGTGAGACAGTGCAACTGTTGCCCTGTCCTGGCATGAGCTTCTTCCCTCCAGCCCTGCTGGGAACACCGGAGCCCCGGCCTCAGGACTGTCAGACAGACATCAGACAGTTGTAATGAAAAGCACCTTCGGGTTAAGTGGAGCTTTAAATGAGCTTGAGCCCAGCAGCAGCAGCGGGAGGTGCACATGGGAGGTCAGAGGCTGAACAGGGCTGTAGTGTAGAGGTGAAGTCGGTAAAGGTCAGGAACAGCTCTGCAGAACTGTGCTGCAGCTCCAGGCCTGGCTCTGCTCTCGGCTGGAGGCTGAGCTGGAGCTGGAAGAGCGAGCTGGGGCTGCGGCAGGTCCAGCACACAGCTCCCCATCCCCATCCATGCTTCTGTAAGGGCTGGATGCTCCAGGATCCCCTCCTCTGTCTGCAGGCTCCTCCACACCACCGTGCCGGTGTCTGGTGTCAGCCCTGGAACATGCAGCGGGGGGGTTGTAACAAACCCCTCTCGTGTAACCGTTAGTTCCGTGCCACGGCGTTGAACCCCAGAATGGAATGTTGTGCTTATGATCCAGCTCCCACCCCGGGCTCCCACGGGCGGGTGGACACAAGGCGCTGGAGCGGTGTGGGAGGAAAGCCTTCCTAGCCCAGGCTGGCGCTGCCTGGCACAGCGGTGGAGACGTGAGGCTGCTTCCAGCTGGGACGGCCCGGCGCTTTCCCTGCTCCCGCTCTGGTCCCTGCAGTGACGGCGGGAGAGCCGGGGGGGCTGACCCCGTTCAGCCCCTGGAGGGGCTGACCCCGTTGCAGCCCCCGGCTGGGCTGGCAGGGCCGGCCGTTATCTGCTCCGGTCGGCGGGCGGGCGGCCGTAGAGACGGGCGGCTTTGCGGCAGATGAGCCTGAACCAGTAGATTTGGGGGGCGATGAGGGAGGCGTTGGCGATGTTGCAGTGCAGCGGGATGCGGAAAGGCACCATGTACACGGGCATCCCCACCTGCCGCCCGTAGGCCGCGTACATGAAGGGGAAGAGGAGGATGCGGCAGAGGAAGAAGGTCACCAGGATGAGGATCCCGTTCACCTTGTGAAGGAGCGTGTCCTGCATTTTGAGCTGGGGAAGGAAGGAGGCCAGCATGGGGTGAGCAGCACTTCTCCTTGGGCACTGACTGTGCTGGGGGCAGGGAGGTGAGCATTCAGGAGGTCTTGGGTGGGAAAGGATGGAGGAGGGTAGGGGGAAGGGAGATGGGGGCAGAGGGCTGGGGTGGGAGTGAACGTGGTGCAGGGGAGGGACAGGCAGGAGAGGGCAGCACCAGGCCGTGGCACAGCCCCCAATTCTGGGATGCCATGGGGTGTGGCTGCCCACTGGGGGAAAGTAATGGGATGCAGAGGGAGGAAGGCAGCACTGCAAGGGAGATTGGGGTTAGAGCTGTGGGGCTGCCCCTCTCTGAGACCTCTGGCCCAGCTGCTGCATGAACAGGAGCTGATGGAGCCTGGGTACAAACTGCTGTGGGGTTCCCAGACCCAAGCCCTGTCCCTCCTCACCTACCTGCATGAGGATTTTGCCCAGGGATACGAAAGGTGTGCTCAGCTCTGCTGTGAAGATGCAGCCCACAAAGAAGTCCCCCAGCTCTCCCCTGAAGTGCTGTAAAAGAAAGGCAGCAGTGAGCATGGGGCCCTCCAGGGAGGTGACTGGGAGCCAACACCCAACATCTCCAGGGGGTCATGGGCTCCTGCAGCAGCCGTGCCCAGCCCTTACCTGGGTGATGGGGGTGAGCACGATGAGGATGAAGAGGTGGTGGGTCACCATCAGCCGCTCCTGCAGGAGGAAGCTCCACACACTGGCCAGCGAGTGCTTCTTCTCTGCAATTCCCTTTTCTAGGCTCTTGTGCCAGTGGCAGAGGTACATGACATAGATGTCATAAGTCATGTAGGGAACGAGGACCCAGATGTACTCCACGGCCAGCCAGTGCCTAGGGGAGGAGCAGCACACACAGAGGCATTGCAAGGGCTCCGAGCACCTCACGATGCCCTGGAAGGAGGAGAAGAGAGTGTTTAGGTCTGAAATGGCAGCAGCGGGTTTTGAAGCTGATGGCAAACTGAAAGGGGGGGAAATTTTAACTCCATTTGGCTCAGCAGGTACAGACTGTCCCAGGGAAAAGGTACCTGGTACGTGTGGAGGACGACTTGGCGCTGGCCCCGCTTCCCCCTGGGCTGTGCCAGGCACCAAGCTCAGCCTGGCCAAGCACAAACACGGCGCTAACGAGGAGCCTGATTAGCCCCACAGCCAAGTATCTGCTGCACGGGCCAGGGGCACAGCACCCCTCAGGATCCAGCACCAAACCGATGCCTTTGCAGCAGGTGATCTTCCCTAAGCCTTGAGACCCCCAGAGCTGGTGCTTGGTGGGGGAGGAAGGGGAAATTCTGATCCTGGCTCCCTCCTGCCTGCCAAGCCACGTCGGCTGGCTGCCTGACCCGGGGAGGGTTTGGAAAGCTCCTGGAGAACTCAGAGTTAACTGGCTATGCCTGGCCTGGAGTTTGGAGGGTGAGGCGCAAAATATCCAATATAAGCAATAAACCCCCAAGAGGCGTTTGTCAGTTGGGAAATAATTGCAGGCAGCTGCCTGTTCCCAAAGCATGTCGGAATCCCGGTTGCACAATCTGGGCAGCAGCAAGCCCTGCTCTGCAGGGACTCCAGCCTCCTTAAAAAGTCCTGAGTGAAATCACACTGATAAAAAAAAAAAACCCAAAACCACCCCACGCTGTTGCTTAAAGAAACGTAGCTTGGGGCTCAAATAAAACTGTTTTTGCTCTCCTGCCATTCCAAGGAAAATTCTGTTGCACATGTTCCTGCTCCAGATAGAAAGATGTCAGTGATGTAAAGCAGGGAGGGCGAGTGATTGTGTTTGCAAAACTTGCCCAGGGCTTTGGAGGGCAATTACAGCTCAGGCAATATAATGATTGTCTGCTTCTGTAAATAAACTGGCAGTTTTACTGCAACCTTTGTGATGGTTCCTGGCGCGCTGTCTCGCTGTCATTCTCCGAGGCCTTTCCTGCTGAGCACTGGGCTCTATTTCCTCCAGATTCAAAGAAAATCTAGGTCTCTGCCCACAAAGTGTTCGCACAGAGCCACTGGCCTTGAGAACACCCGGGCAAGCAGACAGCTCTGGGGGGAAGGAGGGCTGCTGGTAGCACCTTCCATCTCTGTGGCTCTGGGATTCATCATCTGCCTTATCTATCCGGCAGAAATTTTATTTTAGAGCAAAAAGGTAACTCATAGACTGCCTGGATTAAGCAGGACTGAGCAATCTGGATAGATCTCACTATCTAGAGCAAGGCAGGACACTTCACATCTGTGTATTAAAAACAAGTCTGCAATGACCGAGGGGGCAGTCCTTCCTAAAAATCAGTGTGTGACAGTCAAATTCCAGCTCAGCATAATTATATTCTTCCCTCCTACGATCTTCTCTGCTAGTCTGGATAATAGCTCTGTTTTTAAGTCTTCTGACCCAGATTACACTATCACTCTCCTCCTGGGAGCCACTTATTGGCAGTTTATCTCGGAGCGTTCAGGACAGGGCAACGGGATTTTCTTTCAGAGCAAACTCCATTCTGATTTTCTCATTTCTGGACTCCTTCAGAATCCCTTTGGCACGGAGAAGACGCTGCACCTCTAAAATCAGTTCTCGCTACGTCTGCTTGACTCGGTAGCAATTTCAGCTTCCAGCAAGGAGACTCCCTGCCCCTTTAGAACTGATGATGTCTATATTTTTTGCTCACACACAGCCTGTGTTACAGGCCATCCTGTGGAGGAGACTCTGTGCTGGCAGAGCAGCCCCGTGTCTGAGCGCTCGGAACAAGCCAGTGCTGTGGAGGGGGGGTGTACAGCCAGCACATTGCCCAACCCTTCACACAAAGTGGAGGAAAGGGGAGCATGAAACTGATTTTCCTCTCCCCTTTGTACGTGCAAGCCTTTGGCATAAAACATTCTAGCCCTGGAGCTGGCTGGGCACATCCTCTGTGTGTTCCCTGAGGGGCAGTGGGCGCTGGGTTACCTGTCATGCACCACGTTCTTGCAGCTGAGGATAACCGTGATCCCTGACACCGTGGCCATTGTGGCTTGGACCGTTGACACCAGCCTGAAACCGAGAGAGAGGAAACAGGTCACCCCAAACGTGACCCCAGAAGGGCCGAGGCACAGGGCTGGCACCAGGAGAGCTGGGAGCACTTAGACACCCACTCCATGCACACCCCAGGAGTGTGACACACCACAGCGAGGGGTGGCCGTGCCAGCGCTGCCTGCCGGGGACAGGCTTCTTGCCAGAATAGAGAGGGGGTTCTTGCCACGTCTCATCCCTTCCACCCCCGTGGGTCAGTGGAGCTGACCCGTTCCCCGTGGGCAGAAGGAGCGATGCACTGGAGCATCCCCGCTTCGACAACGGGTAGCACAGCGCGGGGGTACGGCCGGGCAGGGCTGCCCGTGCTCGGGGGGATGCCCACCCTCGGGGGCTGCCTATGCTCGGGGAAAGCCCGTCCTCGTGGAATGCCCACCTTCAGGGGCTGCCCACCCTCGCGGGGCTGCTCCGGCCACCGGCCCCTGCTCCCCTCGCGGGATCTGGGCTCGGGACAGCCGGGGTCCGGCCCCCAGAGCGTCGCGGGCTTGGGCATCCCCGGATGCAGGCTCTCGGTGCTCCTGCCCCGCCCGGATCGCTCCCAGTCCCGCTCCCGGTGGGTACGGGCGGCGTTGTCCCGCCGCGGTGCGGTTTCCCCTCCCGCCGCTGCCACCCGTACCTGCCGCTGAGCAGGATGCGGTCCTTGAGGCTCCATCCTGGGGCGGCCCAGCGCAGCAACCGGATGCAGAGGACGAAGAGCCCCGGGAAGAAGGCGGAGGCGAGGGCCAGCGTCCGCCACATGGGGACGAGCGCGCTGACTCCCGCCGCCGCTTGTCAACAGCCGGGCGGGCGGCGGGAGGGCCCGGGGCGGCTCGGCTCAGCTCGGCTCGGCTCAGCTCGGCTTGAATCGAATCGGCTCAGCTCAGCTCAGCTTGGATCGGATCGGATCGGCTCAGCTCAGCTTGAATTGGATCGGATGGGCTTAGCTCAGCTCAGCTCCGCTTGGCTCGGCTCGGCCCCTCTCAGCCCAGCCGGGCTCGGCTCAGCTGGGCTCGGTCCGGTCCAGCCCCGCCGCCGCCGCCGGGACTCGCCCCGCTCCGCCGGGCGGGAGGCCCCGCCCCCGCAGGCACAAGCCCCGCCCCCTCAGCGAGACCACGCCCGTATAGGCACCGCCCCCTCACATGGACCCCGCCCCTCAGCGCGGCGGAAGCGGCGCCGCCATGGAGGAGGACGAGCCGGAGCTGGAGGCCGGGCTGGAGGCGGCGCTGGAACTGGCGCCCGCCGTGCAGGCCGCCATCGAGCAGGTGCGCCGGGACGGGTCCCCCCGTGAGGGGGCAGCTGTGGGGCGCGGCCCGGGGCCGCTCGGTGAGGGCCTGGGGCCGGGCGAGTCCCCGCCGCGCTCCCCGGGCCTTCCCCGCTGCTGGGCCCGGGGAGCCCCGGGCAGAGCCCCGTCAGCCCCGGTTGGGCTCGGACCCCCGGGTCCGAGGTGCTCGGGCCTGTGCTGAGCATGTCCCCCCCACGTCCCCATCGCTGACAGGCGGCTCTGCGGCAGCGCAGGGCTCTATCGCTGGTTGCAGGCGCGTTCAGTCGTATGTGAAGCACCTCAGTGCACTCGGGTGCCTGTGGCTCGGTGGAGGTCATGGTAATCTGAATGGCTTGGTTTGATTTGTGGCTGATACACAGGAGGGTGTTTGGGCGCTGGAACAGGTTCCCCAGGGCAGTGGTCACGGCCCTGACAGAGCTCAAGGAGTGTTTGGACAATGCTCTCAGCACCTGGTGGGATTGTTGGGGCTGGGCTGGGATCGTTGGGGTGTCCTGTGCAGGGCCAGGAGTTGGACTAGATGATGCTTAGGGTATTCTATGATTCTGTGTTCAGCCCAAGTCCTCCAGGCTTCCCTGAAACCCTTTGTGGCACTTGAAGCCTTTCAAAATCCCAGGAGAACCCAGGGTGAAACCATGTCTCTTGTTCTCTGTGAGCCTGCGCTGCCTGCAGCCAGCCCTTCCATCCTAAAAGCTCTTTGCTGTAGCAGAAGTCTGTGGGCAGCAGCAGCAGCTGTCTCACAAAGTATCATTCAGATAAGTTTTTTCGTTGTTTTGAATGTTGAGGTTTGTGGCTCACTTCTCATGGCTGTCCCTTGGAGAATTAGGGCAGACCGTGGGAGCTGGCACAGCATCCCAAGTGAGCACCAGGAGGGAGGAAAGGCAGTGGAGCTGTAGGCAGATATTCACGTCCTGAGCAAGGAGAGATGTTGAGGATGACACCACCTCCTGCCTTCCGTCACTTCCTCACTGGCACTTCTCAACCCAATAACACTGTTGTTCCTTTGAGTGTTCCTTAACCAGCTTTGGGCAAAGCCTGCCCAGTTGTGGGTCAGTGAGCAGAGCTGGCTCAGCTGACCTGCCTGAAGCAGGGTGGGGAGCACAGGCAGGCTGGTGCTCCACCAAACCTGGCGTAGTGTTTCTGATTAATGGGTTGTGACAAACTCCTGGGAGTGACAACTCCTTCAGCTGCTCCAGCTGCCTGCGGCGCTGATCTCTATCTGCAGTTTGAGTGGAGCTCCTTACCAACCTTTATCTTCCATCTCACCTCTTGTTTCATCTGCTCTTAATACTTGTGGAGGTTTGGGATTTGTGGAGTGTATCTGACAAGGCTGGGTGTGATGCTGCAGCCGTGCTCTTACCGTGGTCTGACGTCAGAGCATCTTCCTCACTCAGCACAGCCTCATCCTCATGCATGTTTAACTGCTGCCTGCTTCTCCTTGGCCACAGGAGTGACTGGGAAAGCTGCCCAAGAGGGCTGGTTCAGGGACCCATCCACTAGACTGGGTTGCTCCATGCCCAGTCCAACCTGGCCTTGAACACTTCCAGGGATGGGGCATCCACAACTTTAGTGTGGTAGGAGGGAAGGGAAAGCACCACGTTTTAGTCTGTAGGGACAGAAAGCAAAGCCTGGCAGCCACATTTGTATCATTTGAGTTTCTTCTGAGGAGAGATGGGATCTGTTTGCACCACAGCTGCTCTCTTCCCATGAGTAGGAACAATCATTCAGCAGATTCTTATTCTCCCCCTCTTCTGTGAGATGTGGCAAACCCAAGTCTCCAGAGAACTTGTACAACCACTTCTTAATTCTTCACGTTTCCTATTACAAGGCTGTGAAAAGCAAATCATCTGTCACCACGGAGCCTTGCAAAGCCCAGGCCAAGAGAAGCGCAGAGCCTCAGCACTGGAGTTTGTTCCCAGACAACAGCAAAAGCTTCAGGATGGTTTGGGATATGTGATTAATAGCTCGTGTGTCCTGGGAATTCCTTGATGGATTGTGCCAGGGCTGTATGTGGAAGCATGTGTGTGAGTTGTCTGTGTTTATCCAGGGTGATAACCACAGGAATTTTAGTAGGTCAGAGACCTGCAGAGCACATGGCTGCTCTACTCCTGGGCAGAGGCCTGGCCACTTGTTAGAACAACGTGAGATACAATCAGAAGTGGGTGCTGAAGTAATTAGAAGTGGTAGATAGTGTGTAGAGTTACAGAAATTATCAGTGGTTGTTGATTCTGTTTGTTTTCCTCCCTCTCTTCAGGTGTTTCCCAGCCAAGATCCACTGGACAGAGCAGATTTCAATGCTGTGGAGTATATTAATGCTCTCTTTCCCACTGAGCAAGTAAGTAGTGCTCCAAGTACAGCCCTCTCAGACTCTACTTTCAAACTTTTTACTATCAGGTTTTGCTTTCACCCTTTACTCTTGGGGTAACCTGATAGTAGATGACTAAAGGTGTGTTTAAACCTGTACCCAAACCTTTTCTTTTAAAGAGTAACACAGCTAATAAGGCTATAACAATAATTGCTTCTTAAATTTGCATCTCACAAGGTTTGCTGTCGTTATGTAGTCTCTTTCCACCCAGAGTGCTTGCTGCAGTAAGGGTCCTGCTTTGATCTGTAGAAGTAAACTAGTTTCTGTGTAGATGTTTCTCTTGCAGTAAATGTCATAATGTAGATGTTTCTCCTGCAGTAAATGTCATCATTCACTGTGTGTTAATAATTGCTGAGTTCTCTGGGATTTCAGCCAAATCAGGCAGGTGTTGCCTTTTGCAGTGTCACAGGAGAGTCATCCATGTTTGAACCATTGGTTTTTTTTGAGATTTAAAGAGTGAGGTTGCTGTGGGCTCATATCTGCACTTTGTCTTCCCCACATCAGCCCTGGGGGGAGTTCTGGACTAACATATTGCAAAAAAGAGATGTTTCTGCAGCTGAAGATTGTGTTAGGGGTGTGTGGCTCTCCAAGAGGGTCTCTGCCCAGGAAAGGCAAAGGCTCTGTCCCCATCCCCATTGCCCACTGGAGGTCACTGTCACACGGCTTTTGGGAGCAGTTCTGCTGACAAAGGACAAGGCAGAGCTCAGGGATAGGGGCAGGCAGGAGCCTTGGCCTGGCCCGTCTTTTGCTGCTCTTTGTGATGTAGCAGAGAAGCAGCTGAGTTGTTGTTGTGTGTCTCAGTTCCTCCACCTGTAAAACAAAGCCATTGCTCTCCTCTTTGTCAGGAGCCACAAGGGGTACAGTGTTCAGGATAACAGCTGACATATATCTTTGTAAAACATTTGCCATTTCACTTCTCTCTGTTTTTTTTTTTTCTTCATATTCTAGTCTTTGGCAAACATCGATGAAGTTGTGAACAAAATCAGATTGAAAATAAGGTAAGTATTTCTCTGTTTCATTGTATCTCTAGTTGTCACTGAGACTTCATAAATGCAGCCTTTGCACTGTAGCTGGTAGGAACTGATTTGCTTAAAAGACATGAGTAGGCTCAGCCTCAAGGCTAATAGTGGTACCTTTATTATAATTTTTTATATTTCACCTGTATTGTACAATACATGCCCTTCATGTTATTTTAGCTGATGAGTTGCAAAGTGCAGCTTCGAAAAAAAATAAACTGTGAATCAAAAAGTACCAAATCTTTCCAAATTTTAGAACAGTTTGAAGACTGAGAGAACAAACTGCCCAGAAGACTCAACTGCCATGAATTTATGTTTTGTGATGCTAAAATATCAATTGTAAAACTCATGTATTTTTTTTAATTGGCAGTATTGGTCCTATAAGTGCAAAATAAATATAAGAGGGCAGGAAATGCTTAGATTTCCTGTGCAGTCTGACATTATCAACCTGCAGTGTTTTAGACAGCACTTTAATATGTGGAAAGCTGAAATGCAAACAGACAAGGCAGAGCTGACAATATTGCTTAAAGGAGGAGAACTGCAAGAAGCCCTGATTAAATTAGGAAATTGATTTTTATTTTTTCAACAGGAGTTTTTAAATGATATAAGATAGTGACATCCAACAGAGAGAGAAGGGGGCAAAAAGTGAGTTTATCATTGGTAGCATTGGCTTTTTTATTTAAAATTGGTTCTGTAGCTGTCAGGGTTCCCACAGTTGTTTGAGTCAGGCACAGAGAGACTGAGTTTGACATTCTTGGGTTCTTTTTTCCAGGAGGTTGGATGACAACATTCGGACTGTGGTGAGAGGACAGACCAACGTGGGACAGGATGGCAGGCAGGTACGTGCATCTCACCTCTGGTAATGCCAGGGGTTCTCATCTTGGGGTGATGAATTGAGGAATAGCCCTGGCAGGCAGAAACCCTCTCCTGTAGTTAGTGAGGTGTTTCTGTGCCTCTTACACTGAACAGCTGCTCTGACCTGCTTTCCCATCAGCCTCCGAAGGGAAGGGAATGAGGGATTGATTTAAAGATCAAAAGCAGAACCAGGAAGCCTATGGTTGTGCCACTCTGAAGCTAATGATAAAATGAGCAGCATTAAATAGGTACAAGTACATTTGCTCCTGGGTAGGGATCAATAAAAGGCTATTTGGCCTGTTCACTAAGTTGTTTGCTGGAGTATCCTGAGTTGTTGGTTGCTGTGCTGATGACTGGCTGCCACTTCTTGCTTTTCCTGTTCAGCTCTTGAGTTTTTATTGTCTTTTGCTTGACAGATGTGTTTGCTGGGAGTACAGTATTGATCAGCACAGCCATGGCTGCAGGGGTTGTGAGTGCTGAGCTTGGCTTTGCTGATTTTGAGGTATCACCTGGTATGACTATATTTCCTGTGTCTGTCATGGTTTAGACCAGGAACACCTTGAACCATCAGTCATACTTCTTTCCTCAGTGACTTTTGAATACCAGATTTAAGACTAGTTTGCTGGGATGGGGTAATCACTCCCTCACCAGCAAGACTGGCTGTATTTTCCACTTCTCACCTTCATAGCAACTGGTATATGTTTCTAATCCCACCTCTGCCACAGTCCGTGACCTCGAGTGATTTATTTAACCTATTTATGCTTTTGTATTGCTTTAGAAAAACATGGGAGATGCTCATCTCTCCCAGCAGAGGTAGTTTAATCATGCTATTAAAGTGGGGATGTGCTTGGGATGTGGCATACCTGGGAGTGGTGCTGCCTGTAATTACTGTGCAGGGGCGAGATAAGAAATCAACCGGGGAGGCAATTACAGAAATTGAGGAGGGAGTGGAAACTAGTGCAGTACTTGGAGAGTTTGTGTATGTTTGGAAAGCTGGTGCTGTTGTAGCCTTTTGGGCCCATTTGAGGGGATAAAATTGGAGAAGACCAACACAAGAGAAGAGCTGTGGGTGAGACTTGCCCCGAGTGCCTCAGGACTTGCAGAAAAGGATGAACGTGGGGAGAGATGAACACAAACAGTGCCATGGGCAGCTGTGCCCCTGGGATGACAGGAGTGTCTCTGTGCTGTGGAGGTTGGCAAGGTTTGTTTGGAGCTTTGTCCTATGTCTGTGCTTTCTCACTCTTTAATCCCTTTGAAGTTCTGCAAAGCATGTACAGATGGACCTGGACAGTGTCCTGCTCTGAAGTACCAGGGAGGCAGAGCTGTCTGTGCTGCCCTTTGTTAGTTTGGCTGTAATGGAACAATTAAACTCCTGATTAAGTAAAAACCTTAAAATGTGCATGTGTGTGTCCATGCAGGACATATTTAAAGTAGCCTAGAGCTGTAGTTAATCACAAACATTCCTATATTTAGCTGTGAATTTTCCCATTTTCCCTCACTTTGCTGCTTTGCAAGGTAGAAGCAAACTTAAAGACAGATGCCAGAGCTTGCAGTTGCAATATTCCTGAATATTCCCTGGGCTGAGGCCAGCAATCTCCCAGGAGTGTAACTGTTGTTTTTTACTTCATGAGATCTTAACAACCACTGGAACCATTCAATTATTTTAAAGTGTTCTCTGGGAAGAAAAATACTTTGATTCTGAAATGCTATGAGCTTTTTCTTTCCATATTTCTAACCCAAGCCCACCATTTCATACCTGTACGTGCATTTCATATGTGAATTGCTGGAACCAGACTGTTGGAGTGGCAGGACTTGGATGGATCTTGAAGGTTAAAGCAGTAAAGGAGCATCAGCAAGCTCAGGCTTTGCATGTGAGCTGGTTACAGGGACCTGCAGCAAAAAAGATGCTGGGAAATGCTTGAATTGCATTTCATTTTGAGATGGAATTTTATATTTGCCTCCCCACAAGCAGAGGAAACCTAGAAGAAACATTTTCTGTTCCTGTCACCCCTGCACTGTGTTCCCTGAGTTGTGTATCCTGTGTGCTGTCTGGGGGAGTGAGGCAGCCCTTTTCACATGACCACCCTGTTGATACCCAGTTGTGGGGGTGAAAACCTTGTTTTTCAGCTGCCTGTTCCTGTGCTGAAAAGTGCCTTTGTTTTACCAGCATATTCTCAGGGGAATCAAGGCCACTTGGAAATGTTTTCATAGAGCAAGAGGCCTGGCGTTTCCCAGTTGGAGAGGAAGGGTTTTATTTTCCAGTGCATGCTAAGAAATTGTTTTGAAACAACTGAAAACAAGGTGCTGTTAAGGCAAGTCAGTGCTGTGCTTATTTACCTTTTCTGGTAATAGTTTGTAGTTTGGTCTTATGTTAAAATTAGGTTATTTCTTCTACTGATCTTATATTCTTATTAAATTTGTATCCTCAAGACCAGTATTTCCCTGCAAAATTTGATTGACATATACATGTGGATAGATAATGTCATCCTGTGAGCCTCTCCCTTAGGAAGCCCAGGATGAAGACCATTATTGGACTTTATCATAATAACCACAACTGCAAACCACCCTTGATTAGCAGGGAAATGGTTGGCAACCAGCTTTTGCAAGAGGTTTGAAACAAAGCTTAAAACCAGCCACAGCAATAAGTTTAATTCAATCTTCTCCCATTTGTAACTCTTACCATAAGAGATGTCTGTAGTGCACAGTACTTGCAGCAGATTGGCTTTTGGAAAAGCCAAAACTTTGTGGAAAATTCCTGTCTTTTGATTTCCCTCCCTTGACACGCTGAGACCCAAGAGGAACACTGCAATCCATCGTCTCCTTGAAAGCATGTGCTGTAAATAAAAGTGCATTTGAACTCTTGATTTTGTACCTGCTTGAATTTCAGTGGGAGCTCAGGATCCTGTGTATTTAATTGTGAGATTGGGCCTGGAAGGTGTTTTGTAAAAGCCCCTTCAGTCACATTCTGTCCTAAAAACCCATGATACAAACTATCATCAGCATTTGCCAGATAGATTTGGAGCTAGAGGAGATGTCCTTGTCCAGTGAGTAAATAACAGTTTGAATAAACATCCTTTCAGTCTCTGACTTCCTTCCAAAGGAAACATAAACCTCGGATGCAGTGGCAAAGAAAAAAGGTTCTCGTTTAAGTCAAAGCAATCCAGGAGGGAGTTCCCTGCTGGGACCCTGCCCATGCTGGTTGCCATCCCTGCTGCCCTCGCAGGTGAGGGAGCACCGTGTGCTTCAGGAAACACTCAGCCTTGCCTTTCCCATCTCCTGTCAGCAGTAACTGCCCAACTAGGGGTTGGAAATCTTGTGCAGGCAATTGATTCGAGTGCTGCCTAAATTGTTGGGGCCTGGGACCTACCATCAACCCACCTAATCTCTTTTTTTTGATGATGTGTTAGAGACCAGGGGTCCAGGCATGTTCCTAGAAGCCGAGGGTGTTAACCTTTGACAGCCTGTTTTCTTTTTGGGGAAGGGGCCATTTACCAACTGAGCCCAGCAAAGAGCTTTCCCTCTCTTGTGGAGGAGCCTTGAAAGCTGCACCTTCCCAGCTGTCCAGGAGAGGGGAGCCCAGCCTTGGTTTTGAGACCAGGATAGCATTTTGCTGATAATTGATGGTGAGGGAGCGCTGCCAGCAGAGACATGTCTGAATAGTGCTGCATGTTATTCTCCCAGTCAGAGCAATCTAAATCCCAGTCAGACCCATGTGTAGCATGCAGCTATGGAAATGTTCTCTCCGTGCTCCTTAAGGAAAAGGAGACCTTGGGGATAGCAAGCTCAGAATCTTAATTGCAGATCCAGCCACTTGCTCCCTGTGATGGAGTCTCCTGTCCCATCTGTCTGGTAGCATGGCAGGGATAATGTTTGGGGTAACACCTCCGTGCCCCACTGTCCACTGTGATGATGGAGCAGGCCTTTGAGGTGAATTGTACTTAGGGGAAGGATGTAAGAGTAGCTTTTTATAGCCTATCAGCTTTTAAACTGTTTCCCAAATATGCATGTGTTCGTATAATTTAGTGGTGAGGTGTCTGAAAAAGCAGATTCTGAACCTAAAAATGAAGGCGATCAAATAGATGTGGCCCCAAAAGAGTTATTTAAGCAGCTCCCAAGACAGGAATGCTCCCTTCTCCACAAAGCATAATGTTTCCCAGTTCAAAGCATCTGCCTTTTTGAAATTCTGCCCTAGAATTTCCTCCAAATGCAAAAGCCTTAAAATAGTCTGGCTCATTTGGCTTCCCCTTCCTGGTGCGATGTTTCAGTAAAATCTGCAGACAATACCCTGAACCTCAGAAATTATCTCACTAATGATCCTTTTATGGGAGGAAACAACAGCCGTGGGTGGAACATTCCTCTGCAGGGCGTAACAAAATTTTCCTTGGGAGTCCCAGACTTGGACTATTTTGGATGCCTTGGGAGAGGCTGGGAATGCAGGAGCTGCTGCGGTTTGGTTGTAACAGTTTCTGGGGAGCCAGTGCTATCCGATTTTTTCCTCTGCAAGGTTTTTCTCAGAGCTGCTGCTGAACTGAGAGTGTGGGCTGACCTTGCTAAGAGCTGCAGTCCAGTTGTGGCATAATTTCCTCTCTGCCCTAGGGTGTAGTATAAAAAGTTCCCATAGATTTTTCCACCGAGCGTTTAACACGCTCCGTACGGTTTGATGTGTCACTCCTTAGTTGTGTTTATTGCTAAAGCTTCTGCATGGACTGGCTGTAATTTTTTTGACAGTTGCTGACATGCCTTTACTGGTTGTTTGGCTGAAGCTGCTGCATCTATCAGGCTTTTGTCCTTGTAGTAAGTAGCCTCTGCCTTTGCTGCTGGTTTAACCCATGACAGTAACTGTGCAACCAGGGCAGGGTGCCTGGGTGGGGTAATGGTGAGGTAGCTTCATCTGATATCCATTTTGGAAAAAATCAAGAGTTCCAAAGGAGTCCCAAGATTCCCAAATGGATTCGTGGCTTTATAGTTTGAATCTAGAAAAAAAAGTACTTCTATTATCTCTGGTCTATCTTTGCCTTCCTGCCCTGTGTGCACATGTGCATAAAGTAGATGACTGAAGTTGTATCAGTAAGGACTATTTAAAAGGAAAACTTGGTTTATTGCTTAGTGTCTCTGACTGCATTAGGGTCTGGCTCAGTAAGTGCTAGAACAAAGTTAAGTGTTAACTAGAAGAGCAAATGGATGTGTCTGGGCTGGGAAAAGCCTTGGATGTTTATCATGGCTGGAGATACTGGCTGATAACTTGGATTGCTTTGGTTGGCTCCTTCTTCTTCGTTTTGCTCCATGAGAACAGGGATATATTTTCTTTTTCATAGCTCCAGCAGTACAAGAAAAGAGATGGCAGCTGCTGTGGTTAAATAATAGGAATATATCCTTGGTGCCCAGCCTGAACCAGACAGTTCAGTTGGCCATCCCATCCTTTGGTAGCCAGTGCTGTCCTTTCTCCTGGAATGTGAAAATAAACATCTGGGCTCTGCAGCTGTGGGGAGACTCTAACTGCATGCCCTGCCCTGTGTGTGCTGCAGTGCCTGGCAGTGTTTAAGCCTGTGGAAGGAGGAGGATGTGTCTGGCAGAGAAAAATGCCCACAGGTTGTGGATTTGACAAGGTCATAGATGGAAGTATGCTAAATACTTTTTTGGGTTTTTTATTTTAAATAGAGATCAGGAAACGCTTTGCAGAATCAATACAGGGAGGAAGAAGGAGATGAAGATGGACAGTGAGCAGAAGGAGGGAGTGATGCAGGTGCTGCACGTGGCAGAGAGCAGTGGGAGTGTGGTCCCGCCCCGCTGATGGGCTCATCCTGGTTACTGGAGTTTAGAGAGCAGTGTCCTGAGCCACAGGGCAGCTGGTGGATGGTGTCACTGGAGTCAGCAGCTTGTCCTCCCCAGCTCTGTGTGGGCTGGGTTACAGGCAGTGTCAGCCTGCCAGGCAGGGAGGTGATTTTGTGCTCTGTTTGCATGAACATGCTTAATAAGCAGCACTGTTGCTTCAGCCTCTCCCCTTCCCTCCACCTGTTTGTGTGGAGGTGGCTCTTCTGACTGCACGTTGTGTTTCACACTGAACTAAGGTAGTCAGTGCTTGCAGATCTCCTACTGTAGGCACTTGTCATTTATTTATTTATTTATCTATTTATTTAATTAATTAATTATGCATAATGCTGAGTTCCAGCCATCAGATTGCAGTGTTGCTTCCTTGGCCACAGTGCCCAGGTTTGGCTCACGTGGCCGGTGTTGAAGTGTCCCTGCTGCTGGGACAGCATTGACTGTCGTAAACTCTTAATAACTAATGAAACCTGTGTCTCTAAAATATTTGGGGAGTGCTTTGTGTCACAACCCCTGATGCTGTAAGCACCATCTTTCAGTTATATTCATTCTCTCCTGCCTGGCTAAGCTTTATCTCCAGGGGTTTTTTATGAATTGGTCATTATTCTGAAATACGAACACATGAAATATGACGGGTGTTAGATTTCAATACATTTTAAGATGGTGAATGGATTGGGATTAAATATTGCATCTTAAGCTGTGTGATTTTATATATTTTATGAAAAGTCATGCCACAGATCCTGTAAGACTCCAGCTGAGTGATTAAAGTCCCATAATACTCTTTTGTAACCAATGAATAATAAGCAGGAGTTGAGCTGCC
Organism: Neopelma chrysocephalum; assembly: GCF_003984885.1. Taxonomy (NCBI): domain Eukaryota; kingdom Metazoa; phylum Chordata; class Aves; order Passeriformes; family Pipridae; genus Neopelma; species Neopelma chrysocephalum. The sequence continues at coordinate 682,912 of NW_020897744.1, read as the reverse complement.
AAAATAAATCAAAAGTGAGTTTCATTCAGAGTCATTTCCCTAGTGAATTGTGACAGTTGGACAATGTCCTTCCCTCCTGGAGACACGATGAGCTTTTCTAGCCTAGAACACGTTCAGTGAACAGGGTTTCAGGTGAATGGCATGCCAGGAAGAAATAGTGCTGTTGATTCTCATTCTGGCATCACTTTTGCCATCTGCTGCAAAGCCTGGTTCAAGGCAGCAGCAAGTCTGAGCTTGACCTTGCCTTGTGCTTCAGAGTGGAGATGCCTGTCGCTGTCCTGCAGCCTGGGGCTGGGAGCAGTCTCATGTTTGTGCTGGCAAGAGGCAGGTGTTGGTGCTGGTGGTGTCCAAGGCAGTGCAAGCTGCAGAGTAACCACCAGGCTGTGCACGGCCAGTCCTGTGTGGGTTTGATGCCAACAAAGCGAGAAACCCAGTCTGAAAATAGAAATCCTGACAACAGGCAGGAGATTGTGTCTTAGTGTGGATATTTTTTTTGTTTTCTTTTTTTGACTTTTATTTTGTTGTGTCACATCTTTGGTGTGCATTAATGTTTATTCCAGCTGTGTTGCTTCCCTGCTTACAGTGGGCAAACTCACAGCAGTTCCACTGGGAAATGCCTACTTGGAGGGTTCCTGGTAGGGTTGTCCATTCCACCCACTTATATCTTTCCTTTAAGGTCTCAACGTGTGGTGGTTTTGGCTGGGGTACAGAGAGAGCCACTGTGAAGAAAATTAACTCTACCCCAGCCCAAACCAGCACACAACCTGAAGATAAATTCATCTTGCAAAATCTGATGCAACTCAAGTGGTTGCTAAACTTACCCCACGGAAATCAAGCGGAGCTCTGATATTGCGAATACCCCTGACTGCAGTGTACAAACCCATCAGCAGACAAATCAGCTGGAACCCCTCAGTCATTGACAGACTCCTCAGGTAAATTTAGTGTGCTTTCCTGCTGATCAAACAGAACCAGGCAGCTCCATGATGGAGCAAGGGCGAGCAGAGGTGCGGGTGTGCGTCATTGCCGAGGGCACTCGGTTATCGAGCGCTGGAGCAGAGGCCCTTCAGGACCAGGTGTGTCCTGGGCACAGGGAGGTGCAGCAAACAGGGCAATCAGGATGTCAACAGAAGTGGAGAGCAGAGACTCACAGCTTGGCTATTCCAAAATAGACAAGGGAAATAATGAGTGTCTGCACGGGGAGTTATTCCTGAGTGATAATAGTGTTTAACGTGTTGAGTTGGGTGTGGGGAAAGGCTGTGGCCGTTCACCTGCCACGTGATGAAGCTGTAGTAACCCAACATGAAGTCCTGATGAAGCTGTAGTAACCCAACATGAGGTCTTGATGAAGCTGTAGTAACCCAGCATGAGATCCAAGCCTGATGAAGATCTAAAGGCTTTACTAGAGCGTTTTGCAACTCACACAATTAGCACTTAAATGGCCACACTGCTGTAGTGCAAATTAGATGCATGACTGTAAAACTTGTGTAAAATTACTCACTGGAGCAAGACCACTCAAGCCACTGTCACAGCACATCACCACCTTTCTCATGCTGCAGACACCAGTGTGCAGGGGGTGCAGTATAAACTGACAGCTCGGAGGGGTGTTGGCCCAGCCCAGGGATGTAGTTTGGGTGTTAAGCTGCAAGGTTTTGACCAGCACAACCTGGAAATCACCTCTCTCTTCACCCCCTGTGTCTGTCAGTGTTTGTACAACTGTTCAGAATGTGGGGTTTGATTTCTAAGCACGATTTGGGGTTAAGTGAAGGGGCAGTAATAGCAATTTTAAGCTTCATGCAGTGTCGGACATAATCTGCTGATATAAAGTGTTCTGTGCAGCCTGAGTGGTTGGGATTGGAGCTGATGATACAAAACTCTCTTCTTTAGTGACAATTGTAGTGGTTATGTACTATTTGCTGAACTCCTAGAGTAGAAATCTGCTAAAATCAAACCCAAGGGTGATGAGCCCTTCAGGTTTGTCTGCCTGGGGTTATCACTGGCACAGCTGCACTGCAGCGTTGTCCTGCTCTGACAGACAAGCCCAGGCTTCAGCTGCAGTGGTTTATCCCTGGCTGTAAAACTTGAGGGTTTTGTCTAAAATGAAATCAGTCTGAGAATCAAAGTATATTTCTACCCTTTCTCAATCTGGAGGGACTCATTCGTATGAAGTTTCAGCGGCAGAAATTGTGAGGCTGGTCACAGTGCGCGAGGGTTTCTTTGAAATCTCCGTGGCTGAGGCTCCTCGGAGAGTTGGGGATGGCAACTTATTTTTAGTCCTGGGTTACATCTGGGCTGTAAAGTGTGGCAGCAAATGAAAGAGGCATTAACACTCGGTATTCAAGAGCGGGGACCAGTCCAGGAGCATTAAATTCTCAGCATCCTGACCACAGCCCAATTTGTAACATTAAAAATACATTTGGATGCTGTGAATTTGGCAGATGTCAAGTGTCTATAAAACACTTAGGAGAGGGCAGCTTTCTGATGTGAATAATAACATTCAATTGAAATATATATTGGCTAGAATCAAATAAAACTAACACGTTTCTAGCACAACACCAGTGAGCAAATAGAAACCATCGAGGTATTTTAACCATTTCTGGGGAAAGAACAGTGTTAGTTCGGTTAATCCCCAAGCTCAGGGTTTCCCAAGCAAGCAAACTTCCTCTGAAAATTTGCTTTTTCCCCCAGTTCAGTGACATTCTGTAGTAACATACAGACCTCTTAATTCCTATTTGCATATTTCCTGGTATTTAATTATTTTCTTGCACAAGATTCCTGATAGGATGAATAAAGAGGTATTTAGAAATCAGCACACCCACTAATGAGATGCTGCTTGATAGAGTGATGTGGCAGGTCTGTACCTGGGCTGGGAGGGGAGGAGGAGGCTGTGTCCATCTGCAGTGCTGTGGGGATTTGGAGAGACTGACTGTAATTCCCTGGACTGTTTTTTTTTGGTTGGAATATTGTTGCTGACGCTGCTTTTGTGTGTATGAATGTCAGCCTGGCACTGTAAGTCACTGGAACATAACCTTTTAAAGAATACATCACTTCCAAATCTTATGAATCAGTTGTGGGCTTGTCCCACCTCTCACTTGGGTTATTTTCTTTCCTCCTTTTGCTGCTTGGAAGAGCTTGTGTGAAAAGTTGACACAAGGAATGATGTCCAGACTGACCTTAGGAGTTGCTTGGGATAATGCCAAGGAAAGCTGTGTTTTAGGCAGTCTTTTAGTGATTAATGATTTACCTCTGCTCCCTATTGTTTTATACTGGTGCATTTGGACTCTTTTTCCTGTCGCATCTCAAGGTGAAGGAGGTTGAAGAGCTGTAGCTGATTCATGTGCTGTGTTTTTCCCTCCAGCTTCGGAGAATTTGATAAACAACCGTGTCACTCACTGTGTGCCCAGCTTACCTGGGCTCTGGCTGTGAGCCAGGCTTGGGTCTTCCCTCTCCTGTGTGTGGTTTCTCAGCCTTCTGCTTTTTACCTCTGCTGTGGACACAAGAGCAGGGGAGCTCCCACTGTGTACATACTGGCTGAGAAATGGGGATGGCTAAAAATACATTAAACTGGGAGATCCCCTTGTCGTGGTCTTACACTGGGAGATCTCCCATGTGATCCCCCCCAAGAACTGTGTTTTGGGAACCTGCTTCTGTGGGCAATGGGGCTGCACCTCCCCAGGGCCTATACATGAATGTAGGCAGTGCCCACAGAGGCACCCCCAAAACCAGGACACCCCACCATCTCCTGCTTCCCTCCTGCATCCAGGACGTGCTCCCAAGCCCGCGTCGGGGCGGGAGATTGGACACTCTACACCGGAGAAGGAGGAAAGTGATCCGTGGACTGTCTTGTATCCAGCTCTCTGTCTGGAGTCTCTCACCCTGGGGCTGGTCCTGCCCTCTCTGCTAAATTTACAGTTGTCAGAGCAGCAGGGAGCCCTGGGGTCAAACGTTACAGAAGAAGCCTGGGACGCTGTCGGCCGCTGGCTCTGCTCTCCCGGGCAGTCAAACCCTCTCCACACTGTGTTTCTCAGCTGGTGTTCAGGGACTCAAGAGGTTGCATAAAATTGAATAAATAATGCTGATGGGTTAATTGTAGCTTGCAGGCTCAGTTGTTGATTAGAGTCATATGGTGTTTTTCCAGTACGTTGCAACCTTCATTTCAACATCCTTGTTTCGTATAACCACAACAGATTATGTATCCAATCTCTTTATTTATCCGTGGTCCTCTGCCCCTGAAATGAACTGCTGTTGGAGGGAAGGAAATGCAATAACTTAACTCCTGGTGGCTGTTTGGGGTGTGTGCATTTACATGTTTCCCAGTTGCACTGATGAGGAAACCAATAAATTAGTAACGCAAGGTGAACCCTGCGTCAGGCCACAGCTGGGAGATTACTGCCTGTCGTTCATCAGGGAAACCAGATCTACTGGAATAAAGGCAATTCCTGCTCTCCTAATATTGTTTGTCTTAGTATTTCTGGCCAAAATAAACGTATTAATAAAATCATAACAAAAGCAGTAAAAACAATGCTTTTAAAATTCATGAGTCACTGTTTTAGCAGGAGCAGAGTGTGAAGGGAAATGCATTTTTCCAATACATTGTAGCCTCGAACAGGGCTGTGGTTTCCCCTCTCCTTTTACAGCTGAAAGTATAATCATTAGGTCCATTAAAAAACTTCTATATTACACCTTGAGCAATTAGACCTACTTTCATGCCCCAGATGTTGGTTTTGTATCCCTTAATAACACCATTTATTAAATATGAGGTGTTTTCTTATAATTGAAGTGTGTTTTTCCTTGGTTTTGCTCTTTTTTTTACTCTGTCTTTGCAGTGACCAGGAAGGTGATGGGTTTTCTCCATTATTGGTTAATTTTCTTTATTTCTTTCCTCTACATAAAGTATTTTACTTTCAGATGCTACAGTTAGAATGTTTCATTGGTTTCTTTAAACTTCCTTCTGGTTCTTTTTAATTATAGATATGCAAGAAATAATACTTTTAATTCAGTTCTGAACTTCCCATCAGATCTCTCTGACAGGGCCCTTCTGACTTAAAAAACATAGATTTTCATGCAGTGTTACTTTCAGCAAATCTTATGTATGTTTGAAGAAATGTTTTCATCTCTAAATGTAAATTATATAAATTATATATTCATTACATAAATATATATATTATAAAATGAATTAGTGTGTTCTGACTCAAGTGAGGAATATGCAGCTCTTTTTCAGGCAGATAGATAAAGATTGATGACTTAATGGCTAAGCAAATATTTGGAAGAAAGTTTATGAGCAGTTCTGATTTACTCGAGTCCGTTAAGCTTGCTGTTGAGTTCCCTGGGTGGTTTTTTTCTGTTTTTTATCAGTTATGGAAGTGTTTCCCCTTCTCTGAGACACGCGATGCAGGATTTGAACAGAGCGGCAGCTGCTGTTCGGTCTCTCCCTCCCCACCCCAACCACGTTATTTCTCACAGCAGCAGGAGACCACAGTTCTTTAATTCATCAGATGGGGCAGAGCACATGTTGTCTCCTTTGTGTTTTTCCAGAGTCTGTAAGGAGGTAAAAGCTACAGGTGTCAGGACCAGGTGATGATACTTATTTTTGGCAGTTTTAAGTGGTCAAAGACAGAACCCCATTTTCCTTTGGTTGGTGTTCCAGAGGCAGTTTTTAGGTGGGGATTTGCCCAGCACTGCATGTGCTGTTTTCCACCAAGCAGCAGGAACATGTTCTTCAGGTATAAACCAGTTTTCCTGTAAATAGTCTCTGCTGGTTTTTGTCACAATATTATTAAATAGCACCTGTTAGAGAAATAAGATTGAGTGTTGTTTCCTCACAGTGAGCAAAGAGAAACTGCTGATATGTGGGCAGCTAGAAATCCTTGTTGGGCTGTTACCTGAGTATAAGTTATGAGCAATAACTTTGGAAAAGGTCTCTATATTCAAGTAGATGATATTCTATATCATGAGGAAAGCAGATAAGATAGTTTTCCCTTTGTGGATAGGGATTCTAATGTAAAACTTGTGAGACCTGGAATCCTCACTCACAGTATTGTTTACTCTGAACTTGGTTGCTGAAGGCTGTCAAGAACAAAAGGCTTTGAGCTGTGTATTGATGCTTAAAGTAGAAACTCAAATGCTCTCTGCCTTGGAGACAAGTTGGAGATGCCACCTGAAGGGGAAGGATTGTGGTGGATGGTTGGATGTTTTAGAGTTCACCTTGGCAGTCATGCCATGGAGAGCTGCTGTGGTTATTGTCCAAGCTTGCATCTGAACAGCCCTAGGAGAGGGGAGTGGGATCAGAGAAGTGTCTAAGAAGTGTGCAGCACATTGGGAATTTGAGGTGGTCCTGCTGTGTCTGCATTGCTCTACTGTGCTGTGTGGTGTGCAGGACCTCCCCAGACTCATTCCAGCTGGTCCTCTGCACCCTCCCTCCCTGTGGTTCTGCATGCGTGAGATCTTAACAAACACCTGTCCCTGCAAGTTGGCTTAGGGTATGAAGGAGGATAACACCTCCTTTTGGAGAATCTTTAGTTGGCAGGATAACTCCTCATCTCTTCTGAAGAGTTCAGCTCTGACTTCTCTGGGATCGTGCAGAGAAATTAGGATTTGACATTAGTGCTGAAGCAAAGGGAAACACAGCAATTGGCATCTGAGAAGAATTTCAGGCTGACTTTTTTCTTAATACAGACCTATCCAAATCTCAGACTGTGCAGGGCAACTGCTGCTTGCTTAATAACCCACTTGAGTAATGTGCTGCAACTGTGGTCTGGGCCTCAGTACAGAGACAGAGTGAAATATGTTGAAAGGAGCATTCTTTGGTTCTTTGGTTTGCACTTAATCCACAAACCTTTAAAAGGAGGAGAAAATTTAATCCTAGAAGGTGGCCAGGCTGGAGCCCAAGGAGAGGCCTGGTGGAGGTGTTCAATCCTGGTACAGCCATCCCTGCAGCCCGTTTGTGTGTTCATGTCCCTTAGTGAACATCTATCTGACACCTCTGTGACACCAATCAATAAAGTGTTAACTTTCACATGATTCAGAAGATATTTCAGAGGAGAATTTTTTTCTCCCCCCCTCTGGAAAATGAATTATAAACCGTCTCCAACTTTTATACTTTTATTATAACACAGCTATGTTCCAGCAAAAGCTCCTGGCAGATAGTTTCCTCATACATTTCCAAATGAAGATGTGTTAAATTTATTTGCTGAAGGAACTTGTAGCTTGTGCTGTAACCTTGGTCATGGGACTGGGTATAAAAACAGAGGGATAGAAGCCCACTTACCAGCGGGAAACAAAGTGGAGCTGGAGCTGGAAATGTTATCAGACTGGGAAGGCAGAACGTGTTGAATTACTTCAGAAGTCAGATTTTGGACATGTGATTTCTGGACATGTGGCTTCACTCATGGAATCCACGTGTAGTTCACGCTGGTTGTGTGAGGTCAGGGTGCACCACGGTTGTATAAAGGGGACCAGGTGCCCCAAGAAACTTGCAGTAAAACAGCACAAAAATCCAGGTGAGATCCATTTCCTGGGCTCGACCCTCTTTGCCTGCTAAACCTGTGCCCTCTCTTCTTTCCTCCTTCCAGGAGGAAAGAGCCATTCCTCCTGCAGGTGGGTGGGAGAGCTGCCCACTCTGAGGGAATCAGCATCGTGTTTTCCAACAGAATAATAACCTGTGAATTTAGGGAGGAGTTTAGGCAAGCACTCTGTGTTCTATATGTAATCTTGTGTATTTTTTAATTAGAATTAATGGTGATCATAGAGATTTTATGGAGGTTTCATTTTTCTGCTCTAAATATGTATTGATCAGGAGTAAGTTCTACCTATTTTTCCACACTGAGTCCATCGAAATCATTCCAGTAACCTTAAACCTGTTCATAGTTCTTATTGCAGAGCTGCTTTCATAGAATATCTCAGTTAGATTTTGCCAAAACATTATTGTAAAATGGATACTGAAACCCTGATCCACTCAGGTTAAATATTCCAACATGGTACATTGACTTTCGTTGTGCTGATGATATTTTCTTAGTAAGAAAACTGCTCCCCTCCACTGCCCCAGCCCAGGGGCTGTCGAGAGCAACTGTGTATTTCTTAGAAGGTGAAAAATGAATGCAGATTTTCTTTCCACTCTGACCTTGTTTCTTTTCCAGGCTCTGGAAGAAGCCCAGAAAGCCATTCAACAGCTCTTTGGTAAAATTAAGGATATTAAAGACAAGGCTGAAAAATCTGAACAAATGGTGAGCAGCACTTTCTTTCTGGCTTTTGGAAGGGAGGGAACACTGACTTTTGCTGCCAGTTCATGTTAAGAAGGGAACATTTTTGTCTTTGGTCCTGCTGGCTGGTTGGCAATTTGCTGTCAGGTGTGTGTTGAACCCGTAGCTTTGTCCTTGAGTTAACAGGGCTGCAGAGCTGACACCTCTGCAGTCCCAAAGAGGGGAAAAGAACAGCTTCTTATCTACTGAAAATTTTATTGCTGTGGCTTGATGTATTAAAAGTGCATTTTCATTCGCTAGGTTAAGGAAATCACACGGGATATCAAGCAGCTGGATCACGCCAAGCGTCACCTGACCACCTCCATCACCACCCTCAACCACCTCCACATGCTGGCAGGGGGGGTGGATTCACTGGAGTAAGTGTGGGAATTTTCAGTGGTACTTTGGCAGCACCGCTGAGTTCTGAAGTTTGGTGCAGTGCTCTGAACGGGTCTGTCACAGCTGCTTGGGTTTTTGGAGGGAATTTTGCTTAACAGGCTGCAGTTCTTGATTTTTGCTGGCAGATCCTTCCTGTGCAGCTCTGAGTGACCCTCAGCCTGTGTTTGCTGTGTTTAACAGTCTGCAGCATCGATTGCTTGAATTGCTGTGTTGATCCTTGGTGATAAGGAACAGTGTGGCTTCATTAAGGAGCAAGTCAGCCTGTGCAGTTGGGTATCCTCATTAGGGATGTGCTCTTGGGGATCTGGGGGGATTTTTATCACTCACATCTTAAACTGTAATGAGTTCTCTTTTTGGTAAAGGCCTACTCTAGTTTTCATTCTAGCATGAGTTTAAGGAAACCTTGCGGCCTGTACTGTGTATGAATTGGAGGTTAAATATTTCTAATAATCCTTTCTGGGTTTTTTAATGTGCTTGAGGAGCACAGAGGCTAGAAAAATACAGTTTTTTACATGTTGCATCTGTGAAGTTGCAAGTCCCAGGCACAGCCTGTTCTTGGGTTGTAGCAAATTCTGCACGAACACTGGGTTGGTAAGTGCTGAGAATAAAATGTTACTTAGGCTGCTGTCTCCACTGGGACGATCCTAAAGGATGATATAAAAATAAATTAACTTGATTTTCTTTTTCGCTGTCAGTTCCCTGTGAAAGTTATTAACAGAAAAGTCAAGGCTAATGGCTTTTCAGCATCGCTCTCCTCCCTGAGAAGCTTTAACTCACACTTTGTGTGTGATGATGAATGGCTTCACTCGGGTCATTATAGTGAAATAACATTTACTGCCTCCGGACCCATACTGGGAAGCGGATGCATTCAGTAGTTTACATGTTCTTTGCCAAGTGTTGCTTTTGACATTTATGTTTTTTTGAGGCATTGTTAGATGTGTGCCAGATTGGTTTATTTTAGCATCAGTTAAGTGAAATTTTAATGCTGCATTGGAATGTTAATGAAGAGTTGTGTATGTTAGAAAAATAAATTTCAATAGGGGCAGGCATGACCCAGTGGGGATGAAGTAACCTGTGGAATTACCACCCAGGATTTTCATTGCATCTGGCTTTGTAAATCTTTAATTTCCTCTACAGGGCTATGACCAGGAGGAGACAATATGGGGAAGTTGCCAACCTTCTCCAAGGTGTTGTGAATGTTTTAGAGCACTTCAACAAATACATGGGGATCCCTCAGATTCGACAGCTCTCTGAAAGGTAAAAGGTTCAAATCCTGAGCACTTACATTCCTGCTGGGAAGGAAGGTTAGGAAATGCATTAGACAGGTTCAGTGTCTCAAGGATGTGAAGGCTGGACATGCTCCTTTGAGTTTTTTCCAGCCAAAAGCAAACATGTTAAAATTGGACACAGTTTGCTCAAATCTTGAGCAACACATTGTGTTAAATAACAGTAATTAGTATGGATGTGATTCATGAATGTTCTGTGCTTCTCATTGACTGGTTTTTCATTTTCTTACCTGGAGTGATCTGTGGAAATGCAAATTGTTTTATGTGATCTTCACGTGCAGGTGTTTGTGGTGAACCCCGAGGCGACGCTTTCTCCTGCTCTCTTAACCTCAGCGATAGAGCTCACCAGCCTGGCATGAAGCACAAATGTATTCGTGACCATGGTGATGCCTGGGGCCCCCTTCTGCCCTGACAGTGCCAAACTGCAGTGCCCAAGGGGTTGGGCATGCAGGATTTCTTTTTGTGCATTTTCCAAACTTGGTTGTTCTGAGCACTTTGAGTTTCTTCTGCCAAAACCTGCTCCCATTGCCCAATTCTGCTGAGATTTGAGGCTTGCAGCCAATCTTCCCAAGCTGGCATGCAGCACACCTGACTGCTCTAAACACTTCTGCTTTGTGGGTTTATGTAGTCTTGATTTTCTAATGTGGAGATACATTAGAATTTAATTGGGTGAGTTTTGGTGCAGCTCCCACAGCACGTCCCCAGCCCTTCTCAGCAGTAGCAGGTGAAGGCTCAGTGGTGACTAAGCCACCACATCCTGGTTTCATTTGGGATGTGACAGCTGGGTGTCAAGGGAACAAGGCCCTCCTGTTCTAGGGGACATTGCTGACCCTGGCTGAGATGACTTTGCTCATTACAGAGGTACTGGAAGGAGTCTTCCAGGCACAGTAATTAATTTTTTGGGCTAAAACAGCAGCTGGCTGCCTGTGCTGTTTAGTGATGGAAACAGTGTTTGAAAGATTTGTTTGTAATGTTTTCATGTAAATCTGTTGGACTTTCTTTATGGTATAGATACCTCTTCCAGAAACCCCAGATGGAATCTATGAGACAGCAGAAGAAAAATCCACTCTAAATCTAGAGAGGGATGGGGCCTTGTTTTAACAACACATTTGACCATAAGCATTTGCTTAAATGAACATGAACATCAAGGAAATGTAAACATATATCAGTGCTCTTTTAAATTTAGGCTGTTGTCTATTGCATCTTCATGCTCAGAAAGTTTGCTTGCTTCATTTTCTTCCAGAATGGTAATGCCCTTTGGGCAGAAACCTGCTGTCATTGGCCATTTTAAGGCCAAATATAATTTAAGCCTTGGTCCAGAATTCTGGCTGGTTTTCCCTTTCTAGTGGATGATTATTTAATACTTTTGCAGTTGCTGATCGTTACAAAAACGAATTCAGGCTGCTGCTAAAAGGCACAGTGGTTTCGAGTCACGCCAGCGAGACTGGCAAGGACGTGGAGGAAAACTTCTTTTGTTTTATTCTGCCTTCGAGATAAGGATCTGAAAAGCTCAAGAAAGTCTGTTCCTCCTATTTTTAGAATTGCCTCGGCAGGGTTTTCCTTCCAGTGTTTATACAGGGAGAGTTGCACCATCTGGTAGTGATAGAGGCGGCTGCTTGTGGGGCGAAAGGAGCTGCACTGGGGTGCTGCTGGGAGCTCTTTGCTGCTCTCACATCCAGGCAGAAAATTCCTGCAGGGAGGTCTGTGGCACCGTGATTCTGCTTTGGAGTTTGCCTGTTACGTGTATGTATTAGGGCCTGATTTGGAGTTGAGTTTTCTCTCTCTTTTGCTTGGAAATCCTTTCGTGATTCATGAAACATCAGAGGCAGTTTGCCTGGCTTCTCGCAGTGATATTTTTAGACCGTGAAATCGCTGGGGTTTGATATCTCCTGGATTTGTTTAAATGGTGCAAGTGAAGCCTCTAGCGTGTTTGGGAAGGCAAGAAATGCTTTAGTAGATGTTGGCAAAGAGCTGTGACAGTAACCAATGTCTGTTATATACAATAAGTCTATTATATACGCTGCTAAACGAGCAGATTCTGTTGCTTTCTGTAATAAAGAGCCTCTCTTTCTTGGCGTGAATGGACTGAAGCCAAGTATGAATGGGAAACCATGGGAAGGAGAAGTGCCTGCTCAGTGGTGGTGGATGTGCTCTTTGTCATGGGGTATTCAATTTAGCTTCCTGCTCCTGGATGCTGTGAAAAGTAATGATGTGTTTTTAATGTTGTTTTCCACCTGTTCTATCCCTCTGAAAATAACCAAACAAAATCCCACTGTATTCATTGGAAACCTGGACTGAACTCTCAGTGGTTGGCTTCTTGTGCTTATCCTGTTGAGTATTGACGTACAAATGTCACAATTCACGTCCAAATGTAAATATTTTCCTAATAGTGTTCCTAAAACAACTTCTAATGTGGTGCCTTGGAAGTCGTTGTAGTAAATAGGAATATTTTCTTATCTCTCAATCCTCTTCTGTTTTCTGTCTGTAGAGGGGGAGGTACAATTAGTGGTCACAAACCCACCCATGAAAGTGGTCGAGCAGGCCTAGCAGGTAGTGGAAAAAAGCTTGGAAAGTATTTAGGAGAGAAAGATGATTACAAGTTTGCCACAGAAAAACAGGCTGGCTCAGCCTCTTTTTATCTCAGCAAGCTGCCAGGCGTGGTTTAAGATTTCTGGTAGCTTTGGCTAAAGGAGTTGTGGTTTCTAGTAATGTAATGTCATTTGAAACAAAACAGTGGGTTTTCTCGTTTTTATTTTTTAAAGGCAGGGGAATCAGAGAACAGAAGCCACTAATAATAAAACAGAAGTCAGAGAAACAGAAATCATTAATGTTTGGATAACCAAAGGGTTTGGCACATGGGAGCAGCCCCAGGAAAAGGCAATTCCCTGCTGCGTGGGACGCAGGATGGCTGCTGGGATACCCCAGCACGTTTCTGGGGGAATCTAGTCATGGAAAGATACCCTTATCAAACTGACCTGAGGCTCTCAGAGGTCCTAAATCTGTTATCTGGGGTTGCTGAGCCTTAGTGGGCAATTCACTTTATACAAGTGGTTAAACACACAGCCACGTGCAGGAAGGTCCTTCAGCGGTAAATGGGAGCGCAGCCACTCGTGGGGTTGAGACTTTTATCCCTGCAGTTTCCATTGCATGGGGATTATTGGGAATTATTGAAAGGCTCACAGCTTTCCATGGGGGCACTAATCTTCTAGTGGCTAAAGCAAGTGCCTCCCGTGTTCTCTGACTAAAGCAATCACGCTGTAAAGAGGTGGCAGAAAGGTTTTCATGTTTCTGGGCGTGTGTTTGAAGACAAAAATAATAATAATTGTGAAAATAATTGTGTGTGTCTGTGTGTGTGCTTATGTAAAGAGTGGTAGATACTGGGAGGGCAGTGGGGTTCCCTGTCCTTGCTCACACCTAAACCTTTGGCTACTTTAATGGCTCTGCCCAAACCCTCTCTTACAAAATATGAAGGAAAAAGAAAAAGGTTAAAATCCCTTCTCATTGTTTGCTTTTGAGAGATTTTTAAGCAGGACCTATTTTTAAAAAATACATTTTTTTGACATCCCACTTCAGCAAGGCATTCCTGCAAGTTTCTTAATTTAAGGATACGAGAATCCCCATTAAGACTATCCTTAAGTACTTTCCTGAATCAGAGCCTAAAACAACAAAGCCCATGAACAGGGATTTTAACTGCTTGACAGAGCCCCCTTTAAATTTGTTGAGTCTTTAGGAATCTGGCTGCTGCTCTTTTCAGTGCCTCCACTGTGCTGCACTGCAGCTGTTGTCAAATAGGAAGGTCCCTGCAGCCACTCACAGGGAAAGGAGCACCACTACCAAGAGCTTCCAATTGTTTATACTACTCATTATGTTCATTAATTTCTGTATTCTGACTCCTAATACAAAAGATTTCTTCCTTCCCGATTATTTGAAAGATAAAAATTTTCAATCCATGTTTTACTGTCTCTTTTTCTTCTTTTTTGCCCCTTCTTTTTCTGAAGGATCAAAGGGTTTCTCACATGAACTGCTGGTGCTTTCTTGTACAATTTAAGCACAAGTAAACTTGTAGTTGTGGCTGCTGAGCTGGGTTCCTCCTTAGTGCTTAAATTTCCCTCTCTATTTCAACACATTAGTGAATCCCTTTTGTTTCACAGTTATGAAGGTGTTAACTGGGGATCTTTACCTGGAAGAGTAGAGGAGTTTCTGAACATTCCTGTGAAGCAGAGAGCTTAAGTGAGAATTATGTTTGACATTGCAGGCAGGAAGCTGTTCCAACAAAATCCCCATAAATAAATCTTAGGGATGGCAGGTCGTACATCCAGTTAAATCACAGATATAAAGTTATATTTCAGCTGTCATTTTTAAAGGACTAGAATTTTCTGCATTTGGCACCATTAAACAATCCAGCCTTTTCTCCAGCACTGTCAGGTCATCTCATAGTGTTTCGCTACTAATGGAACTCAAATGGGAAGATTAAAGAAGCAGATCATTCCTTGATAAGGTTGAGGAGTCTTAAACAACCAAAAAAAAAAATCCAAAGTCTTCTCCCCCCAGTCTGAGCAAACATTTTCACAACAGTAAATGTCTCTGCTCTCACTAACATATCAATCTCAGTGGAAAAATCCACTGCTTTGAATGATCAGTTTAGACCTGAAAGCATTTCCAGTATAATAAAAACTGATGGAAGAATTCAAGGGCTGCAGAGGGATATAAGTGCCTTGCTGTTTGCTTTGGCTCTTTCTAGTATGTGTAGGCATTTCCATTTCCCTAGAAGTATCAATTAAGCTATATTGACTTTTATTTCTGGAAATTGGAAGCTTTATTCTCTCAGCCAAATAAAGAGCAAGATTGTGGTTTGTTCAAAACTTTTAACACCCGTTTCATACCTTTGCTCTTTTATGCTTCTTAAGGCGTGGAGAATTTATAGGATAAAACTGCAGCCAGAAGTATATGGATGCATTTAAAAGTAGGTCAGTACACCTGGAACTGTGAAAGGTTCACAGTGAAGATTGAGACATTGTGAAGCTTTTTACGTGTTAGGAACATATATTTGTTGAAACGTGATCAACATACAGAAAAGTAAAGGTAGATTGATGACACTGGCATTAAAAGAACCCTGCTGGTTTCTCAGCTGATTAACTGGCCCTTATTGAAATATTAAAATGGCAGCAGGACAAGAGACTCTAGGACATGTTCTGGTACAGCTGAGGGGTCAGTGCTGTATAGAGTTGTCATCCCAGTGTCATTCAGGGAGAAAACACTCTCCCAGTTCTGACACACCGACCTTCTTAGCGTGGATGTTTTCTCTTTAGCATCCTTTCTATCCCTTAAAAACCTTCAGGTAGCTGTCAGTGTTTCAGTCCACATTGCAGTAATGTTTGCAGGTAATGAAACAAAGAGGTGGTTGAGCCACCACCAAAGCCCTCCCTTCTGTCCTCCCCAGGGTGAAGGCAGCACAGAACGAGTTGGGACAGCAGATCCTGGCTGACTTTGAGGAAGCCTTTCCTTCTCAAGGTACAAAGGTAAAGTTCTCACTTTCCTCCTTCCTCCCATTGGAAAATTGTTGCTGAAAACTATTCAGTGTGATAGTCATTGGGTTTTGTCTCATTTTACATCTAGATTTGATCTCTCTCTGTTTCAGGAGTTACTTTAGAAAGCAAAGGGTGCTGGGTGGATTTCTCACTGTTCCTGTCGAGTGAATGTGGGGGAGAAGTGACACTTTCCCCTGTCACACTGACACAGCTATTGCAGTGAGGGCTGCAGGCAGTCAGAGAATGCCCCAAATAATTCCTGTGTGGCCCTATAGACCAGCGTGGGGTTCCCTTGGCATCTCACCCAGTTACTGGTTATTTGTTTGTCACAAGAGGTTCATGTGTTCAGAGAAAGCCGAGCGCAGACTGTCTGTTGATGTGGTGCTACCAAGTTTGTCTCTGGTTTACTCAGACAGCACAGACACAAATCTGGACTAGGGCTAAGGCACCAAATGTGCTTCCCCAACATTGTGCATCCAAGTGTTTGCAAACAGTAAGGGAGGTAGGTATGAATTTGAATTTACTTCAAAGAAAACACAAGTGGTGTCTTTCCAGTACCAGCTCTGCTGGTTACTTCGTAAAACCAACAAGTACAGGAATGAGGAAAGTGTTTGGAACAGTTGATGAAGGACAAATCTGTGTCCATGTGAAGCAGCATCAAAACAGCATTTTTTTAAAAATGTTTTAAAATTTTTTGTTTTCTCTGCTATGGAAAAACTTTATGGCCAGTGAAATGGGAGCAGCTCAATTTTCATCCCAGGGAAGGAAGGTGCAGCGATAAATAAAGAGTAGCAGCAGAAGCATTGAAAAGAGAATAATGGGAAAGGATAAAACCAAGATAACCTGGATGCAGTGCAGTTTACAGTCACCCATTCAACTATTTAACCTTAAATCCCTTTCTTCCTGTTTATTTTGATAGAGGACTGGTGGACCCAGCAATGTCCTACGTGATGCATGTCTGGTCGCCAACGTCCTGGATCCCAGAATCAAACAGGAAATCATCAAGAAATTTATTAAACAACACCTCTCGGAGTATCTGGTGCTTTTCCAGGAAAACCAAGATGTAAGGGAAACTTAAAAAGCTGCATTTGGATTTCACATTTTGCTCTGCTGGCGTTCACAAAATTCACGCTTCCACAAGTTCCTGTGGTGAAAAGTTTTTATCCCAAGGGTTTGGAAACAGTGGGTGTGATATGGCTGATGAGCTGGGAGTCAGTGTCCTCTCTGCCAGCATGACTTCCTCCCACCTTAGACCTCAGTTTCATATATCATCACCAGAAATGTTTTCCCTTTGTACGGTAAATAAATCATTTCATGTCAGATATTCTTTCTGCCCTGTAAAGAGTTGAAAAATTAAACTCTGAAAATTGCAAAGCACCTCCCCCCAAACGAACAAGAAAACCCACAAAATGCTTGAAAAGCCATGGGGGAGGGATTTCTGGGAAGTTATTTATCTTTGTAGCTAATTTTTAAATTTCCTGTCCTGATACTAACAACTTCTTAAAAATGTACTAAAACCTCCTTAAATTTGGAAAAAGACCCACCACAAACCAAAACCACCATTCGATCAAAATGTATTTTATCAGTTTCAAGAGTTTGACAAGGGAGAGAGAGAGGCTAAAATGCTTACTTTTAAATAGCATATTTCCATCAAAGTTTTTTTTGATTAATCTTTCTTTTTGACCAGAAAGCACTAATGTTAGGGGGAAAAAAATCCCATCCTGCTCAGGTTGTAAGAATTGCTGTAGAATTTTGAATGTGAGCTAAACGTAAGAATCCAGGAATTCCTGCATTCTCATCCCACTGTTGTCTTTCACCTCTCTGTCTGTGAAACAAAGAGGGGGGGATCAAGTGAAATATTATTGGATTGAATTTTCAATAATCTCTGCATGATTTAGGAGTACTGTTATCCTCATTTTCAACAGAACTTGCTCTCTTAATTCACACAAGATAGGATTTTCAGTCTGGCATGTGTTTAAGCACTTTGAATCACAGAATCATTTAGGTTGGAAAAGACCTTTAAGATCATTGATTCCAACCATTCCCCAGCACTGCCAAGTCCATCACTAAACCCTGTCCCTAAGTGCCACATCCACACATCTTTTAAATCTCTCCTGGGATGGTGACTCAGCCAGTTCCCTGGGCAGCCTGTTCCAATGCTTGATAACCCTTTCAGCGAAGAAATTTTTCCTAATATCCAATCTAAACCTCCCCTGGCTCAACTCGAAGCATTCAGAATAATATAAATAGAGGTCAAATTAGCTCTGATCGATAGCCCAAGCTGCTCAGCAGCACGGTGAAGCAGCCAGGCTGGATATTAGGAACTTCTGCTGTTAGAGATGATGTTCTCTCTGTGATCCAGGTGGCCTGGCTGGATAAGATCGACAGGCGCTACGCTTGGATCAAGAGGCAGCTGGTGGACTACGAGGAGAAGTACGGACGCATGTTCCCGCAGGAATGGTGCATGACGGAGCGCATCGCCGTGGAGTTCTGCCACGTCACCAGGTGAGCCTCCAGCAGGCTTGTGCTGCCTCCCAGCAGGCTCATCTTCCCTAAAATAAAACCTTAGCTCGTCTCCTGCCACGCTGGTCGTACATCCATCGGACTCCAAGGGCGCTCTTCATAGAATCATAGAATCAGCTGGGTTGGAAGGGACCTCTGAGATCATCAAGTCCAACCCTTGATCCACTACCGCTGCGGTTACTAGACCATGGCACTAAGTGCCTCATCCAGTCTCTTTTTAAATATCTCCAGGGATAGAGAATCCACTACTTCCCTGGGCAGCCCATTCCAATGTCTGATCACCCTCTCCGTAAAGAAATTCTTTCTAATATCCAACCTAAACCTCCCCCGGCACAGCTTAAGACCCTGAGCCCTCTTGTCTTGCTGAGAGTTGCCTGGGAAAAGAGACCAACCCCCACTTGGCTACAACCTCCTTTCAGGTAGTTATAGAGAGTGATGAGGTCTCCCCTGAGCCTCCTCTTCTCCAGGCTGAACAGCCCCAGCTCTCTCAGCCTCTCCTCATAGGACTTGTGCTTGAGTCCCTTCACCAGCCTAGTTGCCCTCCTCTGGACCTGCTCCAGGACCTCAATATCCTCCTTCAAATATCCTTCCTTCAAACGCCTGTGTAGAGTTGTCCGTGATTAAAAGCAAGTGAGGGGTGGAAACCCTGAGAAGTGTCACTAGAACTGCAGGAGAGATGATGTGGAAATCAATTTTCAATGGAATAGAGGTAAAAATCAGTAATGTTAGAGGCCAGGTGGAATAGTGTGAGCTGACTGCAGTGTGCCTGCCTCAGACCAGGCTCTTTGTCACCCAGAAACAGGACCAGAGGAAGGTGCCAGTCCCAGTAGCACCATTGCCTTTGTTCTGGGACCCCATGGGAGGCACTGTGCTTCCCAAGGTTTGATCCTGCGGGCTTTCCCTGCGGCAGTGCTGTGCTGGCTGTTAGGAGATGGGGTCCTGTTACCCAGAGAGTTCTGAGCAACTGTGGTTGTGTTTGAAATGGGATCTACAAAGCAGTTTTATGTTAGAGAGCATCCTAGGAATTAGCTTGAATTTTGTGATGAAAGTCTCTCTAAGGAATAGGCCGAATTACAGTGTTAGGTTTCAGATCTTTATGGAAAACCACATTTGTTTTTTCTATTTCCCCCTCTCTTTCCAGGGCAGAGCTCTCTAAGATCATGCGCACGAGAGCGAAGGAGATTGAGGTGAAATTGCTGCTGTTTGCAATTCAGAGGACAACCAACTTCGAAGGATTCCTGGCTAAACGCTTCTCAGGCTGCACTCTTGCTGATGGGACAGTGGTAAGGGGGTTTCTAAAGAGCAGCCCTTTCTGAACAGCTTCTTTGGGATAAAGAAACCCTCTCACACGTAGCTCTGGTAGTGGGAGACTGCAAAAGATGTCACATCCAGCCTCCTCCTGCACTGGCACATTTGGGTGTTTAGTGGGACTGTGCTCAGTGGACTGGAGTTTGAAAAGTGGTTTTTGATCGTGCAGACTGTGTAGAGAAGGTGGCACAGGACTCACAAGAATAAAAATACACTGATTGTGTCCTTTTATGGTTCTCCTGGGCCCTGTGCTGTTTTCAGCTGAAGCCACATAACTATGGGGAACCACAGAGCAATTATGGAGTGATGACTGTGTTACAGTGTTTGTTCTCTGCATGTCAATGACACATAATAACTAAAAGTCCCCTCTCACTTCTACTTACCACAGGTTCACCACATGGGACCAACTTTCAATCCCACATTGTTGGGTCAGTCTGACTTAAAGGGACATTGGTAGCTTCTACTTTTGTCTCATTTGGTAGATTGTAAAGGCAGAGCCAAGGGAAACAGCTCAGGGAGTATCTATGAGGCCATTTCTGCTTTTTCTGCCCAAAATCTCACCCAGGAGCTTTGCCAACCAAGTGCTCTGGAAGCACAGAGTCCACGTGTGGCTCAGAAGCCACTGGTTTGAGGTTGGCTCTGTCCAGCTGGTGTCTTGAAGCCTCCTTGGATGTGATAATTCAGCCTACAAGGAAAGCCTGCTGGACCCACTTGTAATTTGCTGTGGGTCAGTGGGTGCTGCTGGTTAAAAAGGGAAGTTCTGTCAGGTTTTCCTCCAGGCTGAATTTAGATCTCTCGAGAATATGACTTTATTTTTTTTTGAAGGGCTCAGTAAAGCAAAACATGGATGCAGCTGTGTGCCAGAGGGCACAAAACTGACTGTTCTCTAAGGAGCTTCCTCTTTTTCAACAGAAGAAGCCAGAAGTGCCACCTCCTTCCACCAACCCATTTCTGGAGGATGAAACTGGGACAGAGACAGATGAGATTGTGATTGAGAAAAGTGATCCGGACAAAGTAAGTCTTTGAAGTTCTCCAGTTGTCAGGGAGGCAGTCTCTCTGTCAAAATCTCCAGTGGTGCCTGAGCTTTTCCCATCACATTGATTTGAAAGGTTTGTTTTCACAGCAATTAATTCAGTGCACTTTTGATCCTTTGTGCAGCATAGAGGCTCCCAGTACGCCCATGGTTTGCTCTGGCTCACTTCACTGAAACCAAAGCAATCTTTATTTCAGTTAATAGTGCAGAGACAATCCTGCCACGTGAGAGTGAGTTGGATTCTGTTCTAGCCTGTACAGCAACAGCTTAAGTGTAACTACAGGATTTCTGTCAAAGAAAGATGAACTAGCCCAGTTGGGCTTTCAGATCCCAAAAGAAGCTCCTCCACAAACAGTTGCAATTCATATTTTGCCCTGTCAGCCAGACAAACTGTCTGGAGTCACCAGGCAACTCATTGAACTTTCAAGTGTCAGTTTTAGATTTGCACTCCAAATAAATTACTTCTGGGATTTTTATCTCTGTAGTGCTTTTCATCCATTACCTCTGCAAAGAAGGCAACACCTAATGGCTTGTACAAGCACTGAGCTTCCAAAGCCCTCTGCAAACATTAAAGAAGTGAATAGTAAATGCAATTGTTTTGATTGGCACCGATATCAAAGCTTATAAGCCCCATATTTTTTATTCACCAGATGGATGTTTTCTAAATGTTCAATTGTAAGTTGTTTGAGGCTGGTGCTCTCTCCTTATTTAGTGTGTTTACAGCCCTGTAAATGGGCCATGTACAGGTGTATCCTGATGGATGACCAGGGCCCCAGGACCTACTCAGATCTGTACTCCTGGGGATATTAGGGGATGGTAGTTCTCCACCAGCACAGTCTGGTACATCCCCTCCAGATCTTCACGTGAGCAGGGCAGCCCTGCCTTCCACCCACAGCCAAAGTCCTGAAACAGAATGATTTAAGTGAAGTTTTGCTCTTTTTGTTAAAATACAGCTTGGACAGTTGGTATTGGCTGGACTTTTATCAGTGAAACAGTGACTGGGAACTTGGGGAGACACATGTGGTGTGTGTTCTGGGAAGAGCTTGCTTTCCAGTATCTAATGGCTGGGAGAAGGTTGGCTTTGATGTGCAGTGTTGGGGTGAGGAGACGTCCTTGGAGAGGTCGATGTTGCTAGAAGGCAGATGAGAGATAATTACAGTAATTAGTGCTGGGTTTATTGAACAGCAGAATGCACTGCCCTGGCCAGAAGCAGTCCAGGAGCTTCTGAGAAAAGAAGTGCTGTGCTCCCTGTACCTGGGGAGGCTGGTGCAAAACCATCCACGGAGGCATCCCTTGAAATGCTGTGTGCTGAAGTTGCCCTCTTCTTTTGGGAATTCCATGTGTTAATGCTCACAGTGCAGTGCTGGGTTCTGCTGCAAGGGCAGCTGCCCTGCAAGGCATCTGTCTGCCAAGTGGGAGGCCTGTGGGCTCCAGCATTTCGGTGTCACAGTGCCAGCAGCTGGTGGTTTGTGCTGAGACTTCATGTTGGAGGACTCATCTTCTGCTGTCACTACATGGAGAAGAAAAGGGACAGGAAGAAGTGAAGGGTTTTCAGTGGAAGAGCCCTTCCAAGACACTAGTCCCGAGAATTCAAGACACTTGGGAGTGTAAAAGGGAGCACAAGAGTTTGGGGGGGAATCCATGTTAAAAAAGCACCTCTTTTAGCAATCCTAACAGTTCGGTTTAATCTGTTTACTTTGGATAGTAATGAAAGGAAACTGGGCCAGCTGCAGACCTCCTTACTGTGACAACAGTAACCTTTTATTATTTCCATCAAACTCAAGGAGGAAATAGCTTAAACATCTGCAGCTTTTGGACAGGATTGCACACTCAGAAATACAGCTTCAGTGCTACTGTTAAAAGATTTAGTATTCTCCCCACCAGACACGCTGGGAGCAGCGAGATGGGGAGACACACGCACACACAGAGAGCCAGTCCTGCTTTAGGAGTTGGCTCTTCCAGCCTGGTAAATCGTAAACATGGTGAATTTGCAGCCTTGTGTTGGCACTGCCATCCTGGGGACTTGGCCACTGGGAGGTTTCTGCGAGTACCAGCTATTGTTCTCCTCCCGGCTCTGACGAGCGTCTGCATCCGGCAGAAACGGGCAGGCCCTGGCAGAGGGGCTGGGATGGAGGATGCTGGTAGTGGCTCTGTCCCAAAGCTGTGCAAACTCAGTCAATTCTCCAGTCATGCTCTGGGTGAGAAGGTTAATGAAGCCAGGCTCATAAAGGTGGTCTGCCCTCCGTAAAACCTTTTGTTCACTTTAGGTTTGCAGCCATCCGTTAGGATTCATCGTGTCTTTGGGGCTGAATTATTGCTGAGAAGTGTTTGCCTTGTCACTCCCTGCTGTTTCTGCCAAAGACTTAGTGCCACCTCCTCTGTTTAGGGGAGAATGTCCTTTAAGCTCTCTTATTTTGCTTTTCTTACACTAAAAAAAAAATTTCAGCTGGAAAAATTCTTATCTTCGTTGGCTAGGAGCTCATCCTGGCTTTTTGTAGAGAGAGAGAAGCAAGAATTCCATTCCAGAGCCGCTGCAACCCTCCTTGCAGCCAGTGAAAAATTTTTAGTTTGCTGGGAAGCAACAAGAAAAATTGTCTATTAGTAAAAAAATAATAACAACTGAGCCATAGGGCAAAAAAGAGCTTAAAGACCCTGCCCAGCCTGGTACTTAAACATGCACAAATTTAAGCATATGAGTAGTCCCAGTGGCTTTGGTGAGCTGTGCTTGGCCATGGTATAGAGTGCAGCACTAAACTAAAATGAGGCTAAACCGGATGGCTCCCAAATGGCACACGTGCTTAATGCTCTAAATGTAATTTTGAAATAGAAATCTTTGCATCCCCAGAAACATGTTTCACAGAGAAAGCAGGCCTGTAGTGTTGCCTGTATCATTCCTGTTCCTCCAGTAATTACATGCTGTTTATCTAAATAAAATTCATCCAGATGAAGTCTGTAACTTTGAGTTATTACTCTTGATATTCTAAAATGTAGGGATTTTTGAATCTTGCTTCCACATAGCTGCTGCATTTGATTTCAGAGGAGACTAGTGGAGTCTTGTTACTGTTTGAAGGATTCAGCGAGGTTTTCTTTGCAAACTGCATTAAGATTCTTTTGCTGAAATCTGTTAGCATGGAGCAGGCTTCTCTTTAAGGATAAGAATATTTTACAAGTGGAAAGATAATTCCTTGGATTGCCAACAGCTCTGTAAGAGGGAGGGAAGACTTGCCTGCACTGTCAGTTATATGCTTTGATTACTTGACAGTAAATTTCTGTTATAATATCTCTTAAGACTTAGATCCTTCTGTGCCGTTGCTGTTTCTTCAAGGTCTTACAGGGCAGGTTTGAAAACAACTTTCTCAATGTTTTCTTACAGCCAAAGAAGCCAAAGGTCCCTGACAATCCTTTCCATGGCATTGTTTCCAAGTGCTTTGAGCCTCACCTTTATGTGTATATCGAGTCCCAGGACAAGTGAGTAACCAACTCCTCTTTGGGGTTTGTTTGCTTTTGAACGTGTTGGATTCTGTACTCAAGCTGCAGAAAATTAATTTATTGAAAGTCTGCTTTCATCAGGAGCAGTGTTTGTGGTTCAGGAAAGTTTTAGTGGGACCTTTGCTTGGGCAAAATGAGTGTTCAGGGGGCTGTGGATGTTGGTTTCAAGTGTAATTGCAAAGGCCTGCAGGAATGGTGCCTGCTGCCTTTCTGCGGAAGAGGCTTAGTGTTCCTGAAATTACTTCTGTTGCCTCTGCAATTCCCACTGCAGACATATGTCTTTCTTTCATCTCGTGTCTTCCACAAATAATAGGTTTGGGTTTTCCGTAAAATACACATGTGGCTTCGTGGCAGAGGGGTTTCAAGATTTGCTTTGTAGAAATAAGTTACTCGAGATCCTTAGATGAAAGCTGCTGTAGATGAGCTGGCTGTAAGATAACATTATCATTGCTCACAGATTGGGACTTTGTCAGGGGCTTTAATCCCTGGAACGCTCCTTCATCTTCCTCTTTGACTTGCAGCAAAATAACTTGAATGAAAGGAGCTTTCAGCTTAGAGCTCAGAGAAGTTTTTAGAGCTCTCACCACACTTTCTGTGCACCTTGATTCACACCAGGGTTTAAATAACATCTCGGTAACAACTGCAGTGCCACCTCGGAGAGGAGATAGTTGAAAAAGGTTCAATTTGGTCTTTTAGCACAGATTAGTGGCTGGAAAGGAGAAGGAGGTGCCTGCTTTGTGTACCCCATCTATCTGTGCCCTCTTGTCTTCAAGGACTTACACATGAGAGAGTGCATAACTTGAGGCTCCTGGTGTCCGGATTTTGTCCAATCTCCACAATAACCACCTTGAAAAAGCTTTCCCATGTCCCATCAACCTTTTATGCTTAAAAAAAAAGATAAAATAACTGAAACTTTGCACAATGGTCTGTCATGCTGGGCTTAGGTTCCGCTGTGCAGTATAACAAAGGGAAACTGATATTTCCCCCCTGCCCTCAGCCAACTGAGCACTGACTTGTTTGAATATTTCTTCCCTTCCCACTGGGGGAGATTTTAATCCCCGTTTTGGTAATTCTACCCCACTGTGCTCCTAGCCCTTTCAGTTGCCTTTTTTTTTTTGCCTTTTCTTTTACAATCATGAGATGTTTTATATTAGCTTTATAGCCACAGGCTGCAAGGAGTTCAAAGAAAAACTGCCACAGTATTCCCCATGCTGCCCCTGTCTGCCAAAAATTGCTTTCCTTCATGATTTTCTCTCTTCTTCCCCCTTCGATTGAACTTTTGAGGAATCTGCTGCTGATGTCTGAAAATGAGATGTTGCTTAGATCATTAATTGTGTGTTTGGGCTCCGAATAGTGAGAGTAGTGCAATAGTTTTGTTCATCATTGCCTGAAATCTGTGGCAGAAAGCAGCCTGGGCTTTTTCTTCCAAAAAATTGTTTCTATGCCCACTTAAAGAAACACGTTGCCAAAATCTGTAGCAGTTTAAGAGGAGACACCTGAAAGAAAGACTTTCAACATGCTGCTCTCCATTCTCAGCTGCAGAGTAAATATCAGATTTCTTAACAGCAAAGTGGATTTCATTTCTGCCCCTTCGGGGCTGTGTGTCTTTAGCTCTTCTTTGTGGTCAGTTGGAGCAGCAGGAGCACACAGACACGAGCTGAGCTGTTCTGCTGCAGGGAAGGAAGGACTCTGTCAGGTCTGCAGGGTTGAGCGTGTGCAGAGCTGTGCTTTAGTCTGCTAAAAGGCACGTCTGAGTTCAGATTGTTCGGAAAACTGGCACTTCATCCTGTGTGTTTGCAGCCTCAGGAGCAGAGGGGCTTCCAAAATACCCAGTCCATGGAAACTATTCTGCAATGGTCCAGGTGTCTCAGTGCCATTGCCCTTTTTCAGTGCCCAGCAGACACCACTATTCACATCACTGGGCACACCAGCGTCCCGAGCACTGTGTTCTTCTCTCGTGCCGCTGAGGAGTTGCCTGGTTCCTCTCATGATTGCCAGAGGTGGAAAAAAACAAAACTCCTGAATAGGTTGAGTGAAAGAAAAAAGGAAGAGGAATGCAGGAATGAAAAGATTTAAGAACCAGAATAAAATTCCGTTTGGATGATTTCATGTCATTCTTTCTCTTGGTTAGATTTGGCGAGTTCTCGCTCCCAATAAATATGCTACTGTTAGGAAATACCACATCTGCACTACCAGAGAATTTTCTTGGAGCTTTTCCGTAGAGGCTATGGAGAAAATATTCATTTTCTGTAGCTCTCCTGCCTTCTTCATGTTTCATCTCCCAGTAGCCTTTTCTGCCAAACTCTCCGTGCTCCCGTTGTACCACACAAAGGTTTTTAGCCTTCATATTATATTTGGGAAAACTGAGACTAACGTGAAAGTTTGCCATCAACCGAGGTGGGCATTGATGATATATTAGTTCCCTTAGTGCCCAGTATCCTGATGTTTTGTTTGTACCAGTCCCATGCTGAAATAAGAGCAGTCCCATAGCCTGGTTTGACAGGCAGTTTGTCCAGGTTGGGATCAGAACAAGCGTGAAGCCCCAGCACTGCTCTCCCAGCTCTTCTGAACAGCTGCATTTTCTCCTGTACCCCAGTTGACAAGACCTTGGGGGACCAGGAAAATGCAGATACATTTCACTTTGCCTTGGAGAAGAGAACATGTGGACTAAGCATAAAGAAACAAAAGCCATTGACATTCCTGACCGTGTCTTGAGACTGAGAGAATGAAAAAAAACCAAAGTGACTGGTGAATGCTAAGAAAGCTCTACTTTGTTGCCCATCTGGAGCAAAGCACAGATGCAGAGGTGGAGATGCAGCTGTTTAATTTGACAAGGAGTGAGCCACGTCCGCTTTCCTTGAGAACCTGCAGGAATCTGCAGCCTGCAGCACGTGTGAGCCCTCCTGCAGCTCCATCTGTTTGGCTCTCCTACAGCTACAGGGGGAGGTAGATTTTGCTTCACTGTGGCCGAGTACAATCAATGCTTCAGTTCAGCCTCCAATTGCTCCTGCCAGTGTAGAGATTTATCACATCAGTCGAGCAGCTTGATGTTTCTACAGTGCTTGTAACACAGCCGAGGAACTGGGTGTAGCTGTGGAATCAGAGCTGTGCACACTGCTCAAGCAATAAGCAGCAAAAAAGGGGGCTACTTGTCTTTGCAATAGCCTGGCTAAAGCCAGAGAGCCTCGCTCCATGACTTAAAGCCCTGATACTGCAAACACATTTCTGTAGATTAGTTTGGCCCAGTGGATCACCCACGGTAGGAGCTCATCTGTTCTGGGGCAGCAGTCTCCCAAGTTTATCAGGGAAAAGACTTGTGTGGTGTCGTGGATTCTTTGGTAAACTGGAATCAGAGGGGTTTTCTCTTTCACAAGAGGAAAAGAAAAAAGGGACAGAAACTGGGGAAAAGTTGTCATTGTTGGCGGGTTTTCCCCTTTTTTTGGCAGAGGTAAGTGAGAATGTGCTGAAGAGTCTCAGCCACTCTCCTGAGGATTTGGCTTTCTGTTCAGATACCCCAGATCATGGCACAGCACAGCCATTACACCCTCAACAGTGAGAGGGGTGAAGGCTGTGCCATGGGAAGGGGAGAGCTGGAGGAAGTGGAGCCAACACCATATTAGAAACAGGAATATAAAATACAGAAACTGCTTTTGGTCAGCACAGTGCCACTCTGTCATGTGAAAGGCCTATACATTCCTCAAAAGCCAAACAAAAAACAAGCTGGGGGAGGAGGTTTGTTGCTGTAATTCAGTTCATCTGGCAAAGGTTATTCCTTGGAGCTGAGCTCCGGTGTTGGGAGAGCTGGTCTTGGTCACTGACACGGATGTGCTGTCTCTGGAGGAGTAGGACCAGAGGAAGTCCCTGGGATCAGAAGACTTCTCTGGTTCTGTGTTGAAGCTCTGGCCCTCTGCCACACTAAAAACCTTTTTGTCGTGGTGAAACGATGGAGTGAAGTTTATCGTTGCCTAAAGACCGAAATATTTGAGCAAGGACCAGACTATAATGAATCATTGGAGACAATAGGAGGGCTTTTTGTGCTTTTAAAAGGAGTTTAAGTAGGAAGTGCACTTTGTGCTCGTGCTAAATAAAACTTCTTTAAAGGATGTGTGAAGCTGTGCTGAACCAGGTGGTATCCAAATGGGACCAAGAAATGGCAAATGGCACACCATTTCGAGCACATCCCTTTAAAATCCGTATTCCCCAAGGTCTGCTCCGGAGGCTGCTGAGATGGGAAGCCTGACTGTTACTTTTCCTGGTGCCAGGAATGAAACTTGAGCACACGCTTTATGCACTTGCATCAAATGTGCTGAACCCAGTCCTGGCAGACTTGGGAGCTTTTATATGTGACTGGAGAACAGATTGAAGCTGCCACTAAAACTCTGGAGCACAAAAGGTCGTTACTCATTGGTCTGGTCTGTGCTGTTGTGTGAGCTTTGTGCTGGGAGGGTGGGATGAGAAAGGACCAGGATACCCACCTGCTAAAATCTGGACGTGCTCGCTGCCATCACAAGACACGGCGTCCTGGTTTTTAAGCATTATTATCTTTCTTCCCTCTGTTTCCTCCCCCAGCAGACTAAAGTGTCTTTGTTGTTTCCCCCATCAGGAATCTCGGGGAGCTGATTGACAGGTTTGTGGCTGATTTCAAGGCTCAGGGTCCCCCCAAGCCCAACGTGGACGAAGGAGGAGCCGTCCTGCCCAGCTGTGCCGACCTCTTTGTGTACTACAAGAAGTGCATGGTGCAGTGCTCCCAGCTCAGCACTGGCGAGCCCATGATAGCCCTGACCACCATCTTCCAGAAGTACCTTCGGGAATATGCCTGGAAAATTCTCTCTGGAAACCTGCCCAAGTGAGTCTCGCTTCCCAAACGCTGCAGCAGCACCGTCTGGTGAGACATTCCAGAGAGGAGCAGATGCTTTGTAAAGATAATTAATAAATACATCCTTGTGGACAGTTATTTCACTGTCAAGGACCCCATGTAGCATCGATAGGACTACATTTACCTCATAGTTTTCTCAAAAGTTCGGTTTGTTGCACTGAGAAAAAGCAGGAGAGCAAAAGGACAGTCACACATTGTTTTTCTTTTAAGGGCCCCTGGAGAATAGTTTCATATTTGGCTTTGATTAGCTGCCAGACTTACAGTTTCTTGAAGTTCCTTTTGAAATGCCAGCCCAAGTCTCTTCAGAGAGGTCTGGCTTTCAGAATTGCTACTTGAGCAACCAGGTCACACTGTGATTCTTTGCTGCCTCAGCTCAACACTATATATATGATAATTTATAATGAAGGTGGTTTCTTTGTGTGATGCTAAAGTGCTTACCTGTAACTCCCTCTGCTCTGGAACATTTTATCTATGTATAAATAAAATATATAGACGGAAATCCCGTGAAAATAAAGGAGATCATTATGAGTTTACACCAATATGGATAAGTGTACAGGCCAAAGGAACTCCTGAGATATTGCCAGCCTTCACTGCAGATAATTTTATGTGCTATTTACCATCTTCAATTTGTTTCCTTTGTAAAACTGGGAGCAACAAAATGAATTTCTGAAACCATTAAAATCTTCTACAGATGGAAGGGCAGAGGGTTCCATCCAGACAAGTGGAAAGATAAATTTAATGTGCATTCTTTATACACATTTTTTTGCGTGCTCCATTTTTGCTTCCAAGATAAATATCACTGTCCTATTTTTTTTAATGGGTTTGGATTATAAAGAGTTGAGAGGTAGGGAATTTCCTGCCTCTAAATTGTTCTTTCTTTGTTGATACACGAATGTTCATCACTGGAAGACGATGGAGAGATGGCACATCTTCTATAATTTACTTTGTTGATATCATCAGCTTTTAAAACAGGTTACCAAAGTCTCAAATGCATGTGGACAGCTGTTTAGTGCTGCAGAGATAAATATGACAAGTTGCCTGATAGTTCTGAGATTTTTCTGTAATCTTTAATTAGATTTTGAATAACTGGCAGTGAAGGTGAAGCTGAGTGGGGAGGGCTGTGTTCCACTTGCATCCCAATCCACCTTGTTGTGAATGAGTGAGCTGTCCTTTGCCTGGACACTTGATACAAGGCTCTGTTTGTCTTTCTAAAAGATATTCCTTCACCAAAATAGCAGTGGTGGGTTTGATGTAGGATGACACTGACCTGTCTTGCACAGGATGTTGGGCTTTGTGGTCATAAGGGCTTTTTATGGCATTAAAATCTAGCAGTAATTTTGCCCTGTGTGTGTCTGTACACCAAAAACCTTACAGGTTTTGTCTGTTCTGTTTTTTTTTTCCAGGACAACCAGCAGCAGTGGTGGGCTCACCATCACTAGTTTGCTGAAAGAAAAAGAAGGCTCTGAAGTGGCAAAGTTTACTTTAGAAGAACTCTGCCTCATTTGCAGCATCCTGAGTACTGCAGAGTATTGCTTGGCCACCACCCAGCAGGTGAGGTTTCCTCTGCAGCACCTCTGAGGTGGCACCCAGCAGCAGCCCCTCTTCTGCCATGATATTCTGTGCTGCTGTGGAGGCTGGGAGAGTCAAAAGTACTGAAATATCCATAGCACAGTCAGCCTCACATTGATTATTGAGCTCTACATTATTAAATCTATATTTCAAAGAAAGAAAAGTATTGATTGTGCTGTTCCTACCTGAGAAAAGTAATTTGCTTCTAATCCTGCTTTGCAGCGTCAGTTTTGGGTTCAGTCCTTTTATTCTTGTTACATAATTTGTTTTTGGATTGGGGACCAAATTTTTTTAAAAGAAGACTCTTGGTTCATCATCTCCCTTTTATAAAAGCAAGTACAACAATAATTCTAAATAGGTTTGGGAAAACACTTGCATGAAATATTGGGGGAAGGTGGAGTGAAGAGAGGAGGTATTTATGCTGATATGATTTGCAGCCTTATTGCTTGTTACCCTCAGGTGCTTCCAAAATGCCACAGGTCAGGAGATGAGCTGTGATGTTTGGCTGTATCAAGGCCTCTCCACCACTAGGTCTGGCAATCCTCCTCCTCTGCAGTTTGGGCACAGACAGTGTGTTGAAAAAACATCTTTATTAGCAGGACAGATGCCACGGTGTTAAGCCAGTATGGTGTCATGTCATGCTAGAGTTACATATTTGACCTTGGAGGTTTAATTCTTTGAGGACACAGAGCCACCACGGCCCTGGCTGATCAACAGGTCTGGAATGCCAAGAAGGAGAGATTTCCAGTGTCACTGGCTGAGTTTTGGATATAGTCTGGGCACAGATTAGGTTTTAACAAGCTGACTTTTCCAGGACAGAAGTTTTCAAGAGTGGTCATTTCAAGTAAGAAATCTGATCTCTCTGTTGCTTGTTTTGTTTCCTAACAGTTGGAAGAGAAACTCAAAGAAAAAGTGGATGCAAGTCTAGTGGAGAGAATCAACCTGACGGGAGAGATGGACACTTTCAGCATGTATGTTCAGCAGATGCATCCTCCCAGAATATATCAAACATCCCTGTTTGTCAGCCAGATGGTGCTGGAGTAATACAATCCCGAGATCCCAGTGTCAGAGGATCCACCCAGATACACAGCCCTGGGCACAGGCATTTCCCTGGTGAAGGAATGGTCATCCTTGGGCTGTCCAAGAGCAGCAGTAGTACAGGCTTTAGTTGTTCCCCATCATCCAAGCCAAAGGAACAAGAGCACTGGAAAAGGGAAAGGAAACAGTGAGTTTCCATTTGAAACATCATTTGCATCTTGGCAGCTCTGCGAGGTGGCTGTTACATTTCAAGAAAGGAAGCTATTTCAGTACATTCCTTCCTGCTCTAACTTCCCCCTGTTAATCAGCAGCCTTGTCAGTATGATCAAACCCCATTTCAGATGACATAAAAGACTGATCCAATCTTATATTTGGGGATTATAATTGAGAGAAGATTATCATTCATTAAAATAACTTTTCACGTAACGATGCTAAGAATATTCCGCTTAAACATCCTTTCCTCTCCACCACTGACAGATAGATTGAATATTTTTTGAGAGAAGAAAATTGAGGCAAAAAAAAAAGTTGTTTTGCCTCATATCAAACAAAAGAAAATCCTGGCAAAGCTGGGAAAATAATCCCTATCAGCAGCTCTCTCCCTGAAACTTAAGATTCAGGCCAGAGAGCAGTAAGATACTTTTTTTAGAAGACTTCCTTCCTGTGATTCCTCCTCTCCTGCTGCAGTGGACAGGATCCCACTGAATCTCCATCCAGGTTTTTCACATGGTCTGAGGCTCTATTCCAGGCTGCAGAGACTCCCTTCCCTTTGGATACTTCTCAGACCTTTTTAAGGGTGAATCCCTGACTGAAAGCTGGGGCTGCTGTGTCCACTAAGCCAAAGCAAGCAAGGTAGCAGGGGAGTAGAAATAAAACGTTCCATGCAATGGGATTTTCTTAACATGGACAAGTGGAGGGTGAGTTTTGCCAGCAGGAACCAGCAACCTTGAGTCATTCCTCGGTTCCCAGTGGCTGCCTCAGGAGGTGTTTGGTCACAGGGAGCCAATGTGATGTGTCTAGGAAATTATTTAATATATAGTTCACGTTTGCTGTTTTGGACAGCTTTAAAGTCAAACTGACAGGGCTGATATATCTTGTAAGAAAGGCTTTTTAATTGACTTTCATTCTGTTCCAGTGCAGTGCTTTGTCCAGCCTTCTGTCAGTGTAAGTCATAGCTA
Source organism: Neopelma chrysocephalum (assembly GCF_003984885.1). NCBI lineage: Eukaryota > Metazoa > Chordata > Aves > Passeriformes > Pipridae > Neopelma > Neopelma chrysocephalum. The sequence continues at coordinate 650,454 of NW_020897744.1, read as the reverse complement.
TAAACCTCTCTGGCGTTCACTCATTCAGCATCAAACAAGTTGTCTGTTTTGGGATTTGATGTCTTGTTAGGCACAGCCATAAAGTAAGTGATAAAACTGTTTATGCATCCTGGAAAGTGTTTCTTCTTTCATGGAGGCAAGTGCAGAACCACCCCAAATGTGTAGAAAGGTGGGGGGGTTTACCCCTGGGGTGGCAAAGAAGTTTCTTTAGGAAATACGGGAAAAATGATGAGCTCTTCTTGAAGTTCAGCAGAAGAAAAGTTATTGTCATGTAAATCCAGAAATCTGTCATTCCCACCTCCTGCCCTGATGATCTGTTGTGAGATTGTGGGCAGCACTCAGAGACCCTCTGAAGGCCTGAAGCGTTGGGCTCACGTAATGAGAACTTACTGTACTGGGACTGTACAGCTCCTTCATGGCTCAGCTTCCCAATCCATCAGCTTCTGTGCATGTCAGGGATTGCTGAGGAGTCACTCGCTGCTGCTGAAGTACTTCATGTGCTGCCTGGGGTAAGGATTTGAAGTGTCTTCTTGCAGAACCAGGATCCAAGCCCTCTTGGCACGTCATGATCCTTTGTGTTGTGTTTGCAACACCCTTCTTGCTGCCCCGTTACCCCTCCACAGCAGGTGTTGATTTTCAAGGGCAGGCAAATGGGGTTCTCTCCCTGTTTGCAAACTTGTAGTTTTTAGGTGAGAACCTGCACTTGGTGACTCCTGACACACTAGTGATGGAGTAATTTTCCATCCACTCAAAGTGTTGTGTGTCACTTTGGTGCTGAACCACAACTCTTCCCTCCCAGTCAGTGGCAGCAGGTGCCCTGCAGGAGTCAGCTGTGCCCACGGGATGGTTATTTCAGTCTGGCTCCCTTGGCATTGCTCAGGCTGGTGGAATCCCCCAAGGGAGTAAATGCTGTAGTGCCCAGCAGAAGCAGTGGCACCAGCAGAAACAGTCACAGGCTTTTTTTAACCCAATGCAAGTTTTAGATCGTGTAACTTGAAGCCAGTAGTCACTTTGTCTCCCATACTAATTTTTCCAGCTGATTTTGGGTGAGTTTGCCTTTACAAACAAATTAATTGCTTTGAAGGAAGTCTTTTACTTTGCATCCTGTTCCAGTTATGTGCTGTAGCTGTAAGAAGGAGAACAGGCAAACTTTCTGGGTCATGGTGAAGAACAAGACACAAATCAGAATTAAGTGTGGGTGAGACCATGTCTCAGTGAGGAGGTGGACACTTAAAAAATATTTTGAACAGTGAGTAGCATCCAGAACGTCATAAAGACAGTGAGGGGGAGGAAAGATGGTTTGAAGAAGCATTGGTCAGATTTCTCACAGTTCTGTGGTTCTCATTTGTGCTACCATCATGAAAAAAAGCAAAAGTAAAATCCAGTTCTTGCAAATATAATCCTGAGGTTGTAAACAGGCATCTGTGGCAGATTTAAAGTTTACACTGTTTTTAAAAACTGCACTTAGTGAAACACAGTCAGTTATTGCTTCTAGCAGAAGCTGTCTGCAGCGTGAGTGCTGGTTCAGTGCCCATGAGGGTGGTCTGAGCTGCTGCTGCTTCTTGGCTGTTGTTTTAGGATCAGTTGCACCTTTATGCACATCGTAATATGGTGGCATTAAATATGACTCTAAGCAATATCACGCTGTTTAAAAAAGAATAAAGGGGCATGGAGGGAAATGAGAGAAATGTGTTTGACTAATGTGTCCTTTAGTCTGGTATATGTCTCAGAAACTCAAACAATGGATGGCTGCAGTCCTAGACATAGTGTAAATAAGACATCTGCCTTCATCTTCGCACTTGGGAGACACAGAACTCACACAGATGTAATTTTTAAAGTCCTCTTTGCAAGTTCCTGTAAGCAGTAGAATATTGGCTGTGAATAAATGGAGAGACAATAAAATGTTGGTGTTATGCAGACTAGATTAAATTTGAAGCTGAATTCCAGTCTGGGCTTGGTACTCAGGGGTTTCTCCTTTTCCTCATCTGTCACCTTTGATCCCCAGCTCCTTCTACGTGTCAAAACAGAGAAAGGTCAACTGTAAAAACATCCTCTCTGCACTGAAGCCCAATCCTGTAGCTCCCTGCAGAACTTCCAGCTTCTTTTCAGTACATGTTGTAGCCATGTGTGTTCACATCACAGTGCTACTGTCAGCCAGTAGATGATTTCCCTCCTTTCACAGTCAAATGCTCCAGTTCTGGCACTCAGTTACTCAATATGATTCTAAAACTCCTGATTTTTTTTTTTCAGTGTGATCTCCAACAGCATCCAGCTGTTAGTGCAGGACCTGGATGCAGCCTGTGACCCTGCCCTGACTGCTATGAGCAAGGTAGGGGGCTGATTTTTGGGAAGAGGTTGCCTTGAGATCCATATGGAGTTCTTGTGTGCCTTGATTGCTTGATTTCATTATTGATATATCCTTTTAGGCTGCCTTGAGATTTAACCATATATCGATTTCTTGCTTCTGAGAGCAGCAGTTGCTGTATTTATAAATATATCCCCCACTCCAAACCCTCTTATTATTCAGAATAGAGCTTTCAGGCTTTTGCAGCACATTAAAACACACAGACAGTGAAATACATTCAGTAAATACATGAGGCTTTCTCTTTCCACTCCTGATGCCAGTGAGAGCATTTCAAATTGGGGAAACTTTTGTTAGCATAAAATTTCAAATACACCTTCACATTTACTCTCCTCTTTGTCTTCCTTGGCAAGAGGAGTTTTACTTGTTTGTGGCTGTTAAATGGAGGTACTCAAAAGGTGATATGGAATTGAGATTGAGCCTTATTGCTTCTGTGATCCTCTCAAGGACATATGGAGCCATTCCTGGAGAGGCCCCTATGATTGGAGCTTAAGGATTTTGTTGCAGTTACACTGCTGGCTTTTATATGTTTGAAATGCAGAGCTGTGTTTTCTTGCCAAAGTATTGTGAAAACCCAGACTGCTTTAGACAGAGGTGAAGACAACAAAAGTGGATTGAACTATTTTTTTTTAATTAGAAATATTAAACATAGAGCTCCATTTTTGTAGGATCAACACACTGTCTCACTGCCATGAATTTTAATAGCTTTCTGCTTTATGATGTATTCCAGCTGTAACTAGCCCAGCCACCCCCAGCTAATATTTGAAGTGGAATGCAGCTGGTAATAGAGCTTGTACAGGTTCCAAATGGAAAGAGGATTTTTTTGCCCAGGAAAATAACACCGTTAGGAAGGGCTCGGCACTTCAGGTGTGCCGTGTCAGCTCCTCAGATCTCCTGAACCTACAGGGTGTAGTAATATTTGAATCACTTAGCTCTGGCTGTTTATACCCAAGTAAACCACAACCTTGAGAAAGCAGCAGCTGGTAGGCCATTTATTTTTGTCTTTGGAACACTGGTAAAATGCAGCACATGTGATGGGACTGATGATATATAAACAAGTTAAGTGTTATGAAATTAGCTAAATAAATACTTGTCACTTGTGCACACACTCCACTATTTGCATCAGACAGAGGTGCTTTTATGTGATTTTTTTATTAGACCCGGATTTGGTGCAAGAGGTTTTTCCTTCACCCTCCTCTTCCCTTCAGGGCTGGGTTATTGCTCTAACATTTGAATAAGAAATGCATATAATTATTTAAATGCAGAGTTAGTATTTGCAAATGTAATATTTCAGTCTCTAGTAGAGGAATAAAGACTCTGTGGATGATCCATTCCAATTTTGCTGTCTCAAGATCCTTCTCTGTTAGGGCTCTTCCTTTGTTTAGCTTCTTTTCATTTACTTCACTCTGGTGTCCTTCAGGATTGAACATTCCTGGTCCTTTGTTGGAGTCTGGCTTTTGTTTTGGTTTGTTTTTTTTTTTTTCCTTGCAAAAATGTTCAGGAACTATAGAGGTAAATTATGAAATACTTAAACCTCTCAATCCACTTTGGCTGCAGGCCACTTTGAGAGATTTAACGGCATCGGGAATATTGCTTTCAGCTGGGAATGGTGCTCAGTTTCCACGATTCTCTACCTTGTGTGTTCTGGAAGAAATGGCAAATTACGAGAAGGCCCCATATTACAAAATTTGTAGGTGATAATCTTTACTCAAACCTTACAGCAGGTGTAGAATGATTAAACATGGCTGTAGGACAGGGGAGCTGGGATGTGGGAGGGAGAAGAATTTGCCCTAAACCCCTGTTGTGATATTCTGGATAACAAAGTACTGCGAACGTGTTGTACTGATCAGTAACAGGCACTTACATTGCCTGGTGTGCTGCATTTTTAATTGTTGGGATGAGGGAGCTGCTAGTCTGCACGGGATATTTTTGCCCCAATTAAGTTTATGGGTTGCACTGGATAAGGCTTGATTTAATTGCTGAATTAACCATCGATTTATATGTAAAACTGTGCTTGTAAGTGGGACTGGGGGACATTTTAGTGACTCGTGTCCATCGCTTGCTGGCTTTTTTATATTTTACTAAAACCTTTTGGCACAGCTGCAATTCCCGGCTTCCTTACAGCCGAGTGGACAACAGCAAGCGCTTGAACACGGAGCTTTAATCATTTCTCCAATACACACACAGAAAACCCCGAGAGCAGAGCAATCAGAGCTGCCAGCTGCTAATTAAAAGTCCCCAGGAGAGCGTTCTAGCCCTCAAACACGACTCAGAATGTGACAGTGCAAAGCCCAGCTCGTGTCAGAGAACAGGGGGGGCCGTTGGGGCAGCGATATCTGCTCCTGGCAGCTCCCACCGGCTTTCCTCTCCCCTCCCACCTCTTCCTGTGGGAGCAACACAAGGTCAAGGGAGCAGGTGCTGGCCGGGTTACGGATTCTCCCGTGCCCTGTAAGGGCCCTGTAAGTCTGGAGCCTGTAAGGATAAACTGGCAGTGGGATGCTACTGGGAATGGGGACACTCGGAGACTCAGTCATGAAGCAGCCCCCCTGCTGGAGACCCATATCAGTGCTGGACAAGGAGGAGGGACCTGACGGTTCCTGAGTTGGCTCTTCCAGGTCTTTATGGGCACAGGGACATGGGAACCCACAGCCAGGCAGAGCCAGGAGCACTTTTGAGCCTTCACCGTTCCCAGAAGGTAGCACAGCTCTTGCTGAATGCCAAACACCCTGAGTTTTGCTCAGGGTTTCTCTTTTCTCCTCTCTTTTTTGAGAAAGAGCCCTAAAGCCATGGCAGAGCTGTTTTTGTTGTGAGAACCAGCTCTGAAGGTGGCACCAGGAGTTTAATCCCAGGTCCTGCCCTTGCAGGCACTGTCCCCTCACAGTGTGCAGGTGCCTTTCGGCGAGGCCTCGATGCTCCTGTTCTTTGGACTCATTTTCAGTTTGTGTATGTAAACTATGTGGATATCCCCAAAAAAACATAGGATGAGGGAAAAAGAGGAATAAATTTAAAAGGACAGGAACAAAGCTGTACCAGCAGAGTTGGGCTCATATTTCTTCTGATGACTTTTCAGTATGTGTGCTATTTCTTTCACTGCAGCTACTGGGTGTTTTCTTTCGGGTGAAACACGCCCACATACACACACACAAAGGATTAGTTTTACTCTTCATGCTTTAAAGGTTTGGTTGTAAAGTATTGCTTTTGGAATGAAGACCGACAAAATGAAAAAGCTACTGTTTTATTGTTGGTGCAATAATTCAACTCAGCAGTCCCTTCCCACTTTCTGGCCATTCCCACTCAAATGGGGATGGTGTGTTGGTTGAGGATCGCTGTCTGTCAAGAAGGGCCAGTGCTGGGAATGTGTGAGTCCATCAGGAAGAAAGACACAAAGTATTTTTTTTTTATATAAGCAGTACCATGAGGAGTAGAAAAGCACTTGTCTCTGGTCACCCATGGCAGGACCTGAGGGAATGTCTGGAGCTGTGTCAGGGAAGGGTTAGGTTGGATCTCAGGAAAAGGTTTTTCCTCCAGACAGTGGTTGGACACTGAACAGGCTTCCCAGGGCAGTGGTCACGGCCCCAGGGCTGCCACAGCTCCAGGAGTGTTTGGACAGTGCTCTCAGGGGCAGGATGGGATTGTTGGGGTGTCCCATGCAGGGCCACAGGTTGGACTCAATGATCCTTGTGGGGCCCTTCCAACTCAGGATATTCTGTGATTCTGTGAAAACCTGTGAAGCAGGTGATGCGAAAGATATCCCTTGTAGCTCCCCAGCTGATGTGAGATAAGCAGGTTGGGGGTTGGTTGGTTTGGTTTAAATACAGACAGCTTTGGTAGGACATGTGTAGACTCAGACACTGTGGTTTTGCAAAGAATTTGGCTTCTCTTTCCCACCAAGTCGCATGTTGTTTGGATGGAATTGAGTCAGCTGAGTTGCAGGGGGCAAAGTAGCCATATTAAATTAAATTAAAACCAGGAGTAAAAAAAAAAACTTTCTATGCAAAATCCAGAGCTTGAGAAAGCTAGTTTGAGGTCAGACAGCCCCTCAAAAAAAAGAAGCTCATCTTCCACATGTGCCCAGTTTCCTCTCCTAATTTCCTATGTGTTTTCCTTCTGTCTCAGCTCCAGCATGAGGAAGAGATCTCTAGTTATTGGGAGAACACTGCAGAGTGCCTAGTGTCTGAGCAGTAGCAGAACTGAGTGTGCTTTTCTGGATGTTCCTGCTCCTCAGTGAGACACTGTTATACACATGATACTCGGCCAGGCCATACCCAGTTGCCTCTTGGTTTTTTTTTGTTTTCCACATGACTTACAGAGGGAGTACCCTGTGTACTGCAAACAAGGCTCAGAGAAAGTCAAGTGAGCCACACATGTGGCTTCCAGGGGCTGTTCTGTTGCAGGTCTGCTGACAATAAATGAAAACAAAATGGGAGGTTGAGTAACTCTTCTTGTTTTGTATTTTTACATGTATTTGGAAGAGCCGAAGTTGGGCATCCTGGCTTGTACACCCAGCAGTGTTTTCAGTGAGCTATGCTGGTGTACAGTGCTTTGGACTTTAAGACTATTTCTACCTCTTTCATCTATCTGTCATCAGTCTCACCAGCATTAAAGTCTTGGCTGCCATACAGGAATCCAGACTTTGCAAGCTTGCAGATATTTTCTTAAATGCCTGTAATCTGGATTTATATGGGCACTTCATCCCGGCAAACTGGAAACTGTTAAATATTAAAGCAGTCTGGTGTGCTCCAAAAGCTTTTTTAAGCCTTGTGGTCCCTGTTTGTGTAGGTTACTGGCTACAATCTCTCTGTTCTCTGGTGCAAAAAAAAAAAAAAAGACTGTTCTGGGTTTTCTTTGTGTCTTGTTTTGGAAGGGTTTTGCCCAATCAGTGTAGTGACGAAGAACTTGACCTTGGTGGTGAATTGCAGGGGCAGTCTCTTAATGATTCCTTAGAGATCTTCTGGCAGGAAGTTTGTACAGTTTTCCTTACCTATTGCTTGAATCTTAATGAATTAAACAGTCATTTTGGCTGTTTTTTCCCCTTTGTGCAGATGCAGTGGCAGAACGTGGAACACGTCGGTGACCAGAGTCCTTATGTCACCTCAGTGATTCTCCACATCAAGCAGAACGTCCCCATCATCCGTGACAACCTGGCCTCCACGAGAAAGTATTTCACTCAGTTCTGTATAAAATTTGCAAAGTAAGTTACCAATATGGCACAATTTGTTGAGGGCTCTGGTTCTCACTGTTCTGTAGCGTCCGTGGCTGTCAGTGTCTGGGCGAAGACCCTCCATCCAAGGAAAGCCCAGAGGGAGGTGGGATAGGGCAGCAAACACCAGCAGCTGCTGGCAAGGTTCAAAGAGACTTCAATTTCTGGTCTCAAGTTTCCTGCTCAGGCAGGTTTTCTGAGATATTTGTATCACTGGCTCCTCCTTATGTCCCTAAACCATCCCATGAAATAGTGTGATGGTCACAGTCTGGTGTTTGCCAAGTACAGAAGGTTTTGGGTTGGACATCTTTAAAAGACTTTGAATATCTGACCACAGAGATGACTCTTCTTGTAGGAACCTACTTTTCTTCCAGAGATAAGAAGCTGTGGGGCTTCCAGGTACTGAGAAGTTTGGTGCATCATTTGCCTCGAAATAACATTTGTAATAGCTATAGCACTGTAAGGAGGGCATGTGTGAGGAGTATGTTCTACCTTCATAGTCTAAAAGCTGCTTTTCTGTGCAAAAATAGCTCAGTAAGGAAGGGAAATACACATTTAAATTTTGAGGGATATTAGAGTGTCTTCCTGGCAAGTCACTTAAAGTTGAGCAGATGAGACAGAAACACTTCTGGATTCAGGATGCAGCTCTCCAGCATCTCTCGGATATCCAAACTGTCTGAAACAAAAATTCAGTTCTTTTGGAAGATACTTTGAGCTCTTCCCTGGTTGCCTGTGGCCAGCTGAGCTTCACATGGCAACACCCCAAGAAAAACCCTCGGGAGGACTCTGCCAGTTGTAGCTGCTGCTTTTGGTGTCGCATGTGACTGCGCCGGTCGACTTGTGAGCAGTGGCGTGCGTGTCATGTGTCACTCTAAAATACCTTAACATTTCATTCATCTGTAATAAGGTAATCATCCTGAAATAAGCTGGGTGGCCTGGCAGTTACTGTGTGGGTTTGAGACTGGAGCCTCAGCAGGGCGGGATGCAGCAGCTCTCCTGGGAACTGTGAGCTTTCACAGCAGGGAGGCTGGCCTGAGAGTTCCATCCCCCCTGTCTGTCTCGGGGTACTCATTAGTTTGCATTAAGGAGCAGTTACTGATAAATCATATTATGACGTTGCCCATAATCACTGTTTGAAATGCTGTCTCAGTGAAAATTTATTGCATGAATGCCTTCTGTGTGGTTACACTTGAATTTTATATCACGCGGTGGTAAATAAAAAACCCCATTTACTCAGCTGTTCACAGCACACTCTTAATACCTCAGCTTAGTTGCCTCCCTTTTAACTTTATTGCTAAGCACATACCAAGTAAACTCCAGATGAAACACCCAGCTCTCCCATTTGAGAGAGGTTCCCATCTGAGTGCTTTAATCACAGCTTGTTCCATGAGCACAGGAACCACTGCTCCTCTTCAAAACCTTTTTTAAGGCAACTACAGCTCTGATCTACAGCACATTAAAATTAAGAGAACAGTCCTGAACTCACTGTGCCATGGATCAGGTGTGGAAGGAAAGATTGTTTTTGCTGGATCCGTACAACTTGGTGTTAAGGAGAACTTGCCCAGTGATAAGGGAGCACCAATCTCCTCAAAACGCTGATGCCATTTTAATGCACATATTTGTATTTTTTGAGGCCCTGAATTCTTGGGGAATATGCTGGCCTGCCCACTTTAAATACCTGGCCTTTTGTGTGCCCCACAACACCAAAAATCCTTTTAACAAGCACTATGCCTCTCCATATGTTAATGCCTGTGCCTTTGTGAGCTGCCACTTCTCAGCTCTAATGGATTGTATAAAGCGCGAGTGTTGAGTTACAGGACCACAGGGGAGAAGGCAGCTAAAGTCACTAAATTTAAAACTGCGGGATCTGAGCCAAGTCTGGAAAGAAGAAAAATGGCCATCAGAAATTGCATCAATCCTCTAACCTAATTTGTCATTTTTGCTTTGTTTTGACCCGCGTGCAGCCCTCGCCCCCCTCGGGATGGCGAGCAGCAGTCGGCTACCTGGGAGGCACTGCAGGCAGGGTGGGGGGCTCTGCTCTCACTGCACCTTATCCTTTGAAATCAAAAACCACAGCGGTGGAGCCGCGGCTGCTGCGCCGGGGATGTGTTTGGGAAGTCTGTGACCTGACCTCAATGAGGAAGAGATTAGAACTGAGAGACAGGAAAAGCAAACAAGCTCTCCCCCTTGCCAGAGGTTCACCTCCTCCGTTACCAATGGCCAAGTGTGGTGGGTGATGCAGCAGGGTCCTTCCAGGTGCTCCAGCCTAAAAAGTGAGAGGAGTTTGGTGGAAGAAGGCCATGTTGAGGAGGCTCCTGGAGGTTTCAGGGCTGAGCTCAGGCTGGTCACCATCTTGGAGGGTGGCATAAAGCAAAACTCACCTCAGCTGCAGTGACTCAGCATCACCAGAATGCTTTGAATGATGTCCTGTCCATCTCCCATCGGACAGACAGACAGACTGTGGTTGCATGTCTGTCTGCCTCGTTCAGCAGGGCATTGTGTTTGATGCATCATCATTGCAGGGGATTAGGAAAACGCAGGCTTTGGCAGAGCCACTCATGTTGGATGGGAGCCTCTCAGATGCTGTGGTTTCTGTGCTTTAGGTTCCTCATCTGCCTTGCAATGCTTTATTATTACACCGGGGACTTGTCTGCTTCTATGGAGGGTTTGCTGGGTTCAATTTTATAGCTGAAACTGTAAATGAATTCTGGCATCCAGTCTAGCTGTAAATGTGCAGGGAGTAAAGGCATTCAGAGCACAAACCTCGTGCAGAGCATTAGCACTGAACATGCACGTATTATTCACATCAGGATTGCCTGAGAGCGCCAGGCATCGAGTCCAGCCAAGGCAAGAGGCTCAAGTGCATTTTTCTGTTAAGTGCAACTGCTCTTGATTGTCCCTGCTAGTCAAAAAACTTAAAGAAAAAGGGGAAAAAAAAAAATCCAGAGCTGCCCTTGGCTCTTAATGGTTTGTCTTGTCTGTCCTGCTGGAGTTGGGAAGCTGTTTCCAATAAGGCAGCGTGAAATAACAGGCATGTGGGGATGGAAGGTCGCTTTACCCCTCTGCACTGATTGTGGGTGGCCATCCAAAGGGGCCTGGGAATTGTTTCATGGAAGACAGAGTGCTCTCTATATGAGACTATGTGGTTATGTAGAAAGGAAGATTAAAAAAAAAGAGAGGAGGGGGTCCTTTGGCTGCCAATCTATTCCCCTACAGAAGGAAAGGCTCACCTTGTTTCTCCTACCCAACGTGGGCTTTAGCTCCTTGCCTGACCTTGAAGAGGGAGGGACAGTTGGACCTACCTGCAAGATCAAAGGTACAATTTATTTCTTGCACTGTTCTGCTGGTAGCAACTGCTGCATCCAGAGCTGCTGGCAATAGATCATTTTCTAGGATCACCTAAGCTCCAGCTGTGCTCAGCACTCTCTAATTGCCCTCTGGGAATTATTTATACACCTGAAAAATGGACTTTTAAAACAGGTTAAATTTCCACTGTAATGCTTTTGTGCAAGAAGAGACAGGGCTTGTTTTCTTTCTCCTCTTTGTATTTTGTTGCCAAGGTTGTTTCTGTCGTGGCCAAATTCAAAGCTGTTTGGGGCAGGCCAGTAGCTGGTTCTCAACAGTAGTTTGAAATTGTTCTCCTTGACACCTCTCCAGGATAAAATGATTCACTGAGAGATGTAGTGACTGTGTCTGAGGGAAGGGGAAGGGAAGAAGCCTTTGCTTGGATGGGCTCTTCCTTGTACCATTTCAGCAGCTTGGCATGCTCCCTGCCTGAGTTACACTTCTGTCATTCTTCCATGAGAAAGGGCGAAAAAATTAATGTCCTGGCTTGGAAAACAGGTGGCAGGACAAACAAGATGCTGTCCATGCTCCTTGCTTTGTGAGGAGGAAACAAATAGCTTAACAGATGCACGGGGGAAGCCACGCTGAATTTAGATCATCATCAACATGAACATTGCCTCATTCAAAAGGACAGAAAACAGACTGACTGATATGAGCTTAGGACTGAGCCATTAAAGTCCGAGACGTGCCACCAGGTCATGGACAAGGTCCTGGAAACGTGAGCCCTGTAGGCATTCAGCCAAAGGAGGACATGTGAAAGAAGCAGAGTACATTAAAAACAAGGCAGCAAGAGGAAGACAAGCCAGAGTGGTGTGGGCCTGACAGAGGTTGTGTCTCTCATGCTGACCCCTCTCGTTCGGCTCCTGAGTTTTCCTGGTGCTGCTCCTTGCTGGAGTAGGTGGGCAGGAGCTTGTCCTGCAGGTGCTCAGCCAGTGCTTCTGCTGGAAGGGAGCATCTGCTTCTCCTCTGAGGAATGAAACTCCACCTCAAAGCCTGAAATCAAGAGGCAAAAAAACTAAAACCAGAGCTGATGCTCTGGAAATACCATGTGGTGGATGTTGGGCTTCCATCCTTGCCAAGCTCTCCCTGGTTGGGTAAATGCACCTTAGTCATTTTTCTGAGTCTGAAGTCCATGTTAGTAAAACATGGTAATGGTGTTTTCCTTTCCACAAAACTTTTTCTTGTCTTGATTGTGTTGGCCAGGAGCTTCCTGGACAAGTGCCTGTGTGTGAGTGTCCAGGGCCCAGCAGACCTCCAGCCTTGGCTGGACCTCAAGTTCAGTCTGTAATATGCATGTTATGGAATTACTTATATGCAGTAAAATGTAGGTTCTGGATACAGTCAAGATACTTCCACTTGTGAATAGTGATGCTAATCCTGATGTGTTGCTGGTTTTATTATGGACAATAGTTTGTTTGCTTGTTCTTGACCTTGTACTGTAATGCTTCTTATGTAGTTTATAGCAATTTCTTTACCTAGAGTATGTGTGCAACTTCTCAATTAACTTTGAGATTAGTAGGGATTAAAGCAAAAGAATTGTGCCTAGGGTTTGGAATTTTTTTATTTAGTGTACCTAACGTGTGTGGAATTAACTTGGGAACCAGGCACTTGGAGTGTCTCTGTGGAAGCCATCCTGGTTTGGTTTTATCAAACCACAGAAGACTGTGTGACTGCAAATACTCTTATGTAATTGTGTCCTTTTGTATCTCTCCTCTGCAGCTCCTTCATTCCCAAGTTCATTAACCATCTCTTCAAGTGCAAACCTATCAGCATGGTGGGTGCAGAACAGGTAAGAACAAGTAGGTGCATTAGCTGTCATGTTTTAAGGCTTTTGAGTTCAAGAAATTGAGGCTGGGACTCTTCACCTCCCACCCCTGCCTATGGACTGGGATCCTGCTTCTCTGTGAGAATGAGGTTTGGGAGAGGCAGGGTTTCATCTGTCCCCTGCACATGCAGCTGCTTCCCTGTGGGCTAAGGAAAAAAAAAAAAGAAAAAAAGCAGAATCATCCCTAATGGGACTGCCATGAACTTCAAATCAGTGCCTTCAAAGCTGCTTGGGTTTTAGGCATCAAAGATGGTTCTGAGCAGTGTGTGTCTGCAAAATGAAACAGGAGCTTTACATCAAAACCTTCCTCTTCCTTAATGGAAAGCAAATGAGTGAAGCACGGTGCCTGTTCATCTTGTGTGATGAGCAATAACCTAAGAGTGATTAAAGGGAGACTTTTTTAAATAAGCTTCTAAAGTGATTAACCAGCAGTGGGCTTGTGTCTAATGTTAAAAGGTTTTAACATTCCTGTATTGGAATAACAGGCCCAATTTGCTTCTTCAAAGCAGACTGGGAAAGTTTTTATTAGCCTGATTCCCAGTGAATATATCTCGTTAGAAGTGGGACATAGCTTTCTGGGGTTAGGGGTACAGAGGTCTCAGCAGCTGATCTCGGTCTCTCATGTAGGACCCCATCTGCCTTCACATCTTTTGAACCCCCCTGGTCACCCACCACTATCTTTCCATGCCTATGGGAAAGGCTGCAGAGTGTGCAGAACTCCTATTAGACATAAGAGAGTTTATGTGGGAAAGAGATGAATTCCCCAACCGTGGAAATACCTTCCATCCATGGGATCCCTCGTAGACACAGGAATCCGGCTATGCCAGCGTGAGCTGACAGCGGGCTCCAGCATCCCGGGGTGCACAGAGCTGCTCGTTTGTGCTGTGGTTTCCTGGCTTCCCAGGATGAGATTGATTGCATTGGTTCTTCTCATGCAAACCATGAAACAGGCAGCACACAGCAAGGACACGCTGCCGCACATAACGGGGTCCAGATTTGAACCGGCCTGACCTGCCTCTCCTCCTCTGTGCCTCAGTCCTTTGTGTTCAGACTGAATTCCCACATGTGCTGGAGCCAGGCCACAAATGTTCACATTGTTGTGGTGACTGCCAGTGCCCATAATGTTGTGTGTCCCTCCAGAACGAGCTTCCACTGGCTCCTGAGAGCCCTTTTTGAGGAAATGCACTGGGTGTGCCGACAGCCCAGCGGGCTTTCACACTCGCTGCTGTGTGAATAAATTGTGCTGCTCTTCCTCTAGCTTGATTTCAGCTTTCTGTCCTTCACTGGTCTTGCCTCTTCTTTGTGCAATCAGAGGAGTGCGGTATTTGGGGTAATTTTGCTCTAAGAAGCCCTTAGCCACAGCATTTTGTCATCAGACAGTGCTGCTCTGTCTGGGTTCAATTTTCGTGGCTGCTGCTTATTTATCTGCTGGTCTAGTAATAAACAACATCCAGGCAGTGAGTATCAGTGTACCAGTGAACACAGGACACTGAGCAGCTCTCATTGTAGCTCTGTTGTGTCACAGTTTTTAAGGAAAAAACCCCAATCAAGTGGTTGAGTAAATGCAGAAAACCTGACACTGTGGGTGGCTGGGTGCAGGGAGAAGCTTAGTGTTAGTTCATTTGCCCTCGGTATCTAAATCATGAGACAGCTACAGGTAATCAAGATTGTTTCACTTTACACTGTCAAGGGGAAGGACTGGAAATCCGTGCCTGATGTGCCAGATGTTGGGCTGCCATAAGTTATTTCCAGTCAGCAGAGCAGTGCTCTGTTAAAACCAACCATGGTGCTGATGTGCAGCCACGGGTGATCGTGTCTCCTCAAAGTGTCATTACATGGGTAAAAGTCCCAAATACCAGGACTTTTCCCAATGTGAGAAGTGTTAAACTTTTAAGGATATTGGATTATAGCAGCTAATGGATCTTGGTAAAAGGGGCCTGAATAACAGAGTGTGATTAACTATTGCAGCTGCTGCTGGACACTCACTCTCTGAAGATGGTTCTCCTGGATCTGCCCTCCATTGGGTCCCAAGTGGTGAGGAAGGCTCCTGCCAGCTACACAAAGATAGTGGTGAAAGGCATGACTCGGGCTGAAATGATCCTGAAGGTAACTCAAGACTTTTGATAACCTGCCAGCCAGACTGCTGGACTGGGAATCGGAGCGAGCGAATTCCAGGGGGCCCTTCCCTTGAATGCAGCAATCTGCAATTGCACATGAACGTATGCGAGCTCGTCTGGGTGCGCTGCCAGCTGTTCTGCAGAACTGGCTCACTCGCCTTGGGTTTGCCCCCACTCTCTTTTAGTATCACATTTTGAGTTTTCATCCTCATTTTTCAAGGTAACCAAGGGCTCAAGTTCTGCTTACTAGGAGAGCTGGGGCACCAGGTTCCCTCAGGAGCTTGTGAAAATCAGAGCTAGCATCCGTGTCTGCCTCAGGGCAAGCCCTGGAGTTCAGGTTACTCCGGGCCTTTGTGCAGACTCCGTCACGCAGGGGAGCCAAGCCGTGCTTGAGTCACCTGTTTACTGTCTAGTGCAACAGCCAGTGCAAACATGTCTGGGTTACTGTATTCACCAGAGCCCTTTTTCATTTTCCAGACCTGGTGCCTGGAAAATGACCCAAAAGCAGTGTGTTGTCTTCATAAAAAGTAACAAGCAAAGCAATCTCCCCTTCCCAACTGGTGCTGGAGTAAGAAGTTAGGTTTGGTCCCAGGAGAAGCCATGGGAGCTGTACAGTTTTACTCTCCTGGGTGATGGGATTGTCCCCTGCTCACCAGCAATGCTGTGAAGACATTCCTGTGAGGGAATTAGTGGCACCTGGGGTCAGGCAAGACAGGCAGCTGCCAGCCAGAGCCTCCTGTAAACCGCAGCCAAGGCAAGGGGGGGTGAGGAGCCCGAGCTCTCAGTGTTCCCCTGCTGCTCAGTGTGGCTTTGCTCCCATGCCCAAGGTAATGTCACAGCTGAGTTTGCCTTCTGAATTCAGAAATGAGTTCTCCAGTTCAATGCCTTTGGAGTAGGATGACTGAGATGTTAGTAAATACATTAAAATAAGTCTAAATTTTCATAGAAATGACCTGAAGAAAAATACCCTGGTTGTGCTAATGGCAGCAGAGAAGGTCGGTGCCTGTTACATACAGAAACAGAACTTTCCTTGGAGCTTGTATGTGAATCAGAAAAGTAATGGAGTTAATTTGTCTGCCCTTAGCATCCCATTGGCTTCATTGAGATGGAAATGAAAGCAGTACAGGGAGTGCCTGGGGCAGGGAGTGCAGGCTGTGGAGTGCTGCTGTCCCCAGGCTGTGCAGCAGCAGTGGCACTGCTGTGTCAGACATCCCGCGCTGGCCCTGCCGCTGCACAAAGCACGTCTGGCCCCAAGTGAGGGCTCTGTGTCAGTGTAACTGGAAATCAAGCAGCGATACCCTCATGGCACTGGGTGCTCCACGGAGCCCTGTGGGATCAGTGGGGATGAGGCTGAAGGGTCGTGTGGGGCAGGTTGGTTAATTGTTGTGGCTGAATAGATCCCTTTGAGCCTTGGTAACCCACACACAGCATTTGGGGCTGGTGCCAGCACCAATCTCTTGGGTTTGGGAGAGAAAAAAACGCTCTCAGAAGTGCCTGCTCCTGGTGGACCAGCAGTATTTCTGCAGGAAGGTTTCCTTGCAGGAGCCCAGAGCTCACTGGTCATCGTATGCCTCTCTTGCATGCAACAATAGCACCAATGCACTTATGTGCCCAGGCTTGCACTGGAGCAGCTAATTCAGGAGAAGAATCACTAAGAATCACTGATCCCGTGGATGGCACGAACAAATTCATTCAGCTGAGCCCCACAAAGCTCAGATGCAAGTGGGGAGGAGGGCGTCAGGGCGTGCACATCCCACACAGCTCTTTCTCTTCTCCTCTGGCCACAGTCTCTGAAGTTCCAGCTTTTCATCTTGGCAGAAGATTTTTACAAGGGCTGTAAATTAAGGATTTATAAGTGTATACATGGCTATGATGTTTCATTGGTCTGAAGTGCAGGGAAAGAAAGAAATGTCTCAGTGACAGAATACAGCGTGGGGTGAGCTGGGTCAATGGAAACATATGGAAATGTTTTTGGAGACAGGGAAGAGTCTGGTCTTGTTCTGTTTCTGCCCTGTGTGTGTGCATGCATTTACACACACACACACACACACACACTTTTCCCCAAAAAGATGGTTTTGCTGCCCAGCATTATCAAAAGATGTGTTCTCTGTGGAGCTCGCTGCTTATGTAAGGAAAGCACACCAATGAGGGATCATCTTTCCAGCTTTGAGGCTATTTTGATTTTTTTCCTGACTTCTGCCGTTACTCCTCGGCAGATGTCAGTGAGGGGTTCCCACACAGCATCCCAGTCTCTCCAGAGGAGTGTATGAGAGGAGCTGCACCCAAAGGACAGAGTGGCTGCGTGTGGCCCTGCTCAGCCATCGGGTGACATGTCAGCAGCAGCAGGACAGCAGGGCAGGGAGCTCTGGCCCACTCTGGGGATGGAGGGAGTGACCACAGAGTGTTGTCACATTCCCCTGTGACACACTGCCTGTCCTGCCTCCATGCAGGAGGGAGTGAGAGGGACACACAGCCAAAGTGAGGGTCTGGACTGCATCCAGGCTGCCTGATCTCTGGGGACTTTCTGAGTGTCACCACCAGCACTGCCTTTGTCCCCTGAGCGACTCCCCAGCTCGTCTTCCCCATGCAACAAGATAAAATCATGAGCTTTGACAATACGCCAGTGCCTGCCAGTCCACAGGCCACAGACAAAGTCCTGCTGTTCTCTGAAACATGATGCACAGCCCCTTGGCTCCAAGCACTGCTGTGCTACAAGAGACCTGTCCTCCTCCCTGCTCTGTACTCTGCTTCTCCTCACTCACCCTTATTTCTCTCACTAGCAGCACGTGCAGCCTCTTTCTTGCTCCTTAAGCATTTTATTCTAGAAGCCAGTCCTGCTGTCACTCCTTGCCCGAGTTGACTGAGAACTGGCTTTAACTCATATTATTTGTCTGATCTCTTTTTTCTTGCCTTGACAGGTGGTGATGGCTCCACATGAACCCCCAGTTGTGTTTGTTGACAATTACATCAAGCTCCTCGCTGACTGCAGCACTGACACATTCCAGAAGATACTTGACATGAAGGTTAGAATCTGTCCAGAGCTTCTGCTCATCCTCTAGTGCTGCAATGAGATCATTGGTGACTTTATTTCAGCAGCAATACAGAGGGGCTTGGGGGTGGGAAAAGCACTGTAAGGCAAGTTTATTCTCTGTAATCTGAAAGTGTGTAGAGTAGAGTTACCGAAGAAAACTGAGCTGCTGAAGAAAAGCTTTTCAGTTCACTTCACATGCTCCTGCCTGCTCTGGCTCCTGGGGCTGAGCTCAGTTGTCTCGGGATCATCCGGAGGTCTTTGTGCAGCTCTTGGGGGGCAAACAAGGTTGAGCTTTGAAATGGGCTCTCCTGCAGCTACTCCCACGCACATCCACTCCCAGATCAATGAATTCTCACCTCCTCGCTTCCCTGTGCTTTGCTCCTGCAGGGCCTGAAGAGGAGTGAGCAGAGCAGCATGCTGGACCTCTTCCGCCTGCGCCTCCCCGCTCCTCCCCCCGGCGGGGACAACACCGGCTCCCTGTCCCTGAGCGCCCCAACGCCCGAGCAGGAATCCTCTCGGATACGGAAACTGGAGAAACTCATCAAAAAAAGACTCTGAGTGAGCAGAAGGAAACTC
Organism: Neopelma chrysocephalum; assembly: GCF_003984885.1. NCBI lineage: Eukaryota > Metazoa > Chordata > Aves > Passeriformes > Pipridae > Neopelma > Neopelma chrysocephalum. The sequence goes on along the minus strand of NW_020897744.1, from coordinate 631,998 downwards.
CGCTGCTCAGGACGGGCTGCAGTGAATGGGAGCAGAGCTCGTCAGGCTTGTGATTTACAGTGTGCTGCTGGAAAACCCGTGTCCCGTCACTCCCCATCCCTGTGATCTCTTAGCCATCGAATACTGTGACGCTTTCAGACCAAGGAAGAATCTGACCAAGGTGTTTGTCCTTGGCTTAGCAGGAGCGAAACCCAGGACATTGTCAGGTCCACGTGGTGGAGAAAATAGAGGTATCTGGAAGTCAGGAGCTACAGAAACAGTTTAGGTGGACTCAGAGAATGTCTGGCTGTGATACACTTGGTGTCAGAGCTTTTATGCTGGCTGAGCTCCTGCTGCAGCACTGAGGATTTTGCCTGAGAGTTCTGTGTTACTGCTTACTCCCTGCTGCAGAGCTGTTCCTTTGATAGATTATTTATTACGGGTGAACCAACCCCGTACCATCACCACCACCAAAAACCCCAACCCTTTGACAGCTGGGATCCAGGCATCTGCAGCTCCACTGGCTCAATGAGATGCCCAGGAGAGAACCCCAAAGCAGATTTTCCTGCTGCTCCCAGGACAGGCACGCACAAAGCACCGTGAAACAGCAAGTCAAATCCTTTTCAGAACAAGGGGAAAGGGCTGAATTAATGCCTTCTGCACCTTGGCAAACCTCCTGCCAGCCCAGCCGGCAGCCCGGGTCACTGCTACAGTTTAAAGGCCAAACAGGACATCTGCAGAGCCCGGCTCCAGCTGCTTGTTATTTCTCTGGCGTGTGCTGGGCTCGCCCCCTGTCCCTGGTGGGAGTTCCCATCCGGCATCTCTCCCTCTCTCCACAAAGAGCCCTTCATAGAGCAAGTGTCAAACAGCACCAGCCCCTCGTTCTCACACCACCTGGTGTGTCCCGAGCAGGGGTGTGCCCCTTGGCACCTTCACTGCCCTGTAAGGAGAGGTGCTGGAAACGTTGGCTCTAACAGGGAGCCAGGGCTGCTTCCTGGGACAGGAGCCTTGCACCAGCCTTCAAGGCCCTTCCTCTCCTCCTCGGCTTCTGAGCTTCAGCTTGCACCAGTGCAGAGAGGAGGAGAACCAGGGGCGAAATATTTTGGATAACCCAGGCCCCTCTTCCTGGGGCCTAGCTCCTGGCTCCCAGCCACAAAGCCAATGTGGAGCAGGGGTGGATGCTTCCTCAAGGAGTCTCCATTCAGGGAGGCATCACCTTGTTGTTAGCACTGCTGGATTTCTTCCCAGACTCCTCTGTACCCTGTTTGGAGGACTTTGAAGGCATATGCCCAAGGATTGAATCCCATGTGGGTGTAGGGGCAGATCGACCAGTTGTGCCTGTGTTATTTAACTCAAGCTTCACTTGCATGTGCAGGAAGGAGAAGTCCTGTACCAGTTTGGTGGGTGAGGAAGGACCATGCTGTCAAATGCTTTCCTGGGAGGGTCATGTTTCCCACCAGGGCAAGTTTGGGCCTTAGGACTGTATTTATTAGGGGCTGTGTTCACAGGGGTTATAATACTCACTGCTGCACATCAGGGAGGGGGGATTAGACTCCAGGAATATGAGCTCCATCCACCCAAACCCAGAGTTTCCCTGGGATAAGCGAGGGAGGAAGTGAAAGGAGAAATCCTTGAGTAAGGCAGAACCTGAGCTCATGCTGTTTGTGCATCAGCACTGTCCCCTCTTGAGCATGGACTGCTCCCCGTGGCTATGGGAGGGCAGATTCGGTGCCTGGTTGGTAAAATCCCATCCTCCCTTTGCACAGCAGCAGGTGAGTGCGTGAACAGGCAGGATTTGGTCACACAGTTCAAGCAGAAGGAGTAAACCCACAGAGATGCAACCCTCACCAGTCAGGTTTTGTAATGCTGCTCAGACCCGGCTGCTGCAGCAGCAGGATGTGCACTAAACATGTATGTTAAAAAAACTCTTCAGGGTGTATTTTCAGGGGTCCCCAGGCTTGGCCCTGGCTGTGTGGGAGCTCAGCTGCAGGGCACAGTCCCTCCAGAGCAGCAGTAACACCACCTGTGGGGACGGACAGCAGTTTCTCATCACTCCAGTTTTACAAACCTGCTGTTGCCTCGTTTATTTCCTCTTCTGATTTCACACTGGGTGACAAAAGAAGGAACGGTTTGAAAGCACGTCAGGGCTCTGAACAGCCGTTCCCCAAGGACAGATTATCTCAAGGTGCATGTGCAGGATGGCTCATGTGTTATCACTTTGCATAGCCAGGGAGGAGGGAACATGGGTTTGCAGAGATTCATTATTCCCAGGGGGGAATGAATAATTTATTTTAGATGAATTTGTCTTTGCTTTTTCTAAGGATAAGGCTCTAACTAAATTATGAATAGCTGAAGACGATGTTGAAGTTATCATTGCGGGTCTTTCCCAAAGGCTTCCCCTGTTTCATTCTCTGCACTTCATTCTGTAGATAAGAGGAAATAAAATGGGAAATGAATTTTTAGTTTCAGCCTTTGAAGAATGCTACAGGGCTGGGTGTTCAGAGTTCCACTTTTAGAGAGCAAATCCACAGTTTTCTACTTTCATTGTAAGGGTTTTGTGCCCCTGGCTCTTGGGTGTTTATCAGATTTGGCAGGTCTCTATGTGTGTGTTTGCTCTTTGGGTTTTACATCTCTGGGGAATAAAGGATGATTATTTGTTTTCTGTATAAAAAATGCCACTTTTTATGGTTTCGGGCCAAGGTGTAATTCTGGCTGTATGTCGGGGTGTGACACTAAAATGAATTAAATGGTTACTGATGTTCATTGCTGGGTGTTTTCTGTACTGCTGCCACACACCAAACCCCAGTGGCCGGGACGGACCTCGCCCAAAGACACCCCTTCTGTCTGCCTTGCTCGCTCCTGCAGCTCCTCTCTTCTGCCTTTTCCACCCTCTGCCATTCCAGCAGCGTCCGCAGGAGCTCCCCATGTGGGCGGTTCAGCACAACTGACCTTGTGCCCCTAAATAATCACATCATTTCTGGTGACTGTGGCTGCGGCAGAGATTTCTGAGACCTCCTAATTTTTCCCTTGAAGTTAATTAATAGGTAGTGCCTTTTTCCACGCGCTGCATGACGCTGGAGCCGTTTCTTTCGCTTGGAGAATTAATGACTCATTTGCTTTTCTCCTGCCGGTCCTGCCCCCTCCGCCCTTGGGCAGGAGCAGCCTGCGCCCGGCGACGGGTGTTTATTTCTTTTCACCAGATTTACAGCCGGGATTTCGAGCATCCCAGTGACGATGTCCAAGCCTCCACGAGCCTTTCCTTGGCTCGTGGCTCGGCCATCCATGAGGGCGGTGGCGGCAGGGCTGTAAAAGCTGATCAGACCTCAGCGACTCCAGCGATGTGCCGTCAGCGTTCATCCCTGCAGCCGGACCACTCCCAGGGCTCCCGTCAATCCCAGGGCTTGGCAGCTCGCCGTGAGCACAACTCCTCTGTGCCACAGGGAGCGGCCTGGCATTTCCCATCGTTTGGAAATAACTTTCCATCGCTGTCAAATAACGTGGGATCCTCTTGATTTGCTTCTCCCAGCGACGGCCCCCGCGCGGCATCGGGCTGTCTGTGGTTCAGGTGCTTATCGAGCTGAGCGCGCCTGGCCCGGTGGAAAGTCCTTTATGGAAGGAGGATCTTGATAAGAGACTCTTATCTGCCCTGTCCCACCTGTGCGTGGGCAGTTAAAAAGTAAATAATGTGGACAAACTGGCTGCGACGTACAGACAGAGGAAAAGATTTCCAATGCCATCAGGGATGGCACAGATCAGTACAGTTTGAGAGGCTTTCCAAGAGGGCAGAGTACACATCCTGAAAAGCAGAGCCCCTGTACACAGTGACTCAATAGTAGGAGAGTTATCAAGCAGTTAAAATTCTGGTTAAACATTCCCTTTTCATCCTGGCAGGCTGATTTGCAGATCTGGATGTTGCTGCTGTGGGAGGGAGATCCTCGGGTGGGCAGAGCCCCCACGGCTGCTCAAACACCTCCATTCACCTGCCAAGTCCAGAAATGAGAGCCTGGAAGGGCACAAAAAATTGTCCTTTGTGTCAAGCCGTGCCGGAGCGGGAGGTTTTTTGCTAGTAAATAAGGAGGAGGAAAATTTCCAGAAGCCTGTGGGGCTCTGCTCATCCCACAGGCACGGCCGGCTGCAGCCTCATGCAGCTCCCCAGGCTCTGAGAGCCCTCTCATTCAGACCCTGATCCCCACAGGAGTGGCTGTGGGGACACCCACAGCCCTTGGAGGTGACTGCTGGAATGTGCCACAAGTTCCCTCCCTTTTTAATTGCACTTAGTGGGTTGTTGGCAGTGCAGGTTTTCACTCAGGAGCTGCACAGCAGCTCTGAAATCATTATTGTGTTCATCTGGAAACTGCTCCAGTGCCTTCTGAGGCGTCTAATTTCATAAAGGGCTTTTATGGGAGATTTTGGAGCCAGGAGTGGTCAGTTTTCCCATTGTTTGCAGAGACCAGCATCTCTTTTTTGGGGATACATTTAAATCAAAAGGAAGAAAACACCTGTCCAGCACATTTGCTCAGGCTCCAAAAATCTCAGTCAAAATTTTTAATGTTCTTTTTCTTTCCATCTGCATTTTTCAGCGAAGACAAACAGCCTCATAGTATTTCTTCAAAGGAATGTAAATTCCTTGAGGAAGTCTCCGGAGTTCCCAGCACCGCATAGCTGCAAACCACAGACGCCTACGGCTGAAAGTTCTGCTCTGCTTTTAATTTCGGGGCAGGGAAGGAATTTTTTTTCAGAGGTTTGGGTTCACTTGTGCTGGGCCCGTCAGGCCAGACTGCTGGTTTCTGCACAGGGGAGTGTTGACTTTGGCCGGCTGCAGACAGTTCTTTCCCTCCACAAGAGTATTCCCCCACCGAATCTGATGACACGGCGCAATTATTTCATTAGGATTTTCCAAAAAAGGTTCCCTCGGTCTCCTCTAGTGCTAGAAAGACCTTTTCCTTCTGTTCTCTTATTTCGGCTTCGGCAGCTTTGCCTGAAAAATGCAATTAGGGAAGGCAGCGCTGCTGCCCGAGTCTGAATCCTTGGGAGGGGGGAGTGAGAAAGAGCAGCCTGAAGGGAAAACTTTGGGGGTTTAACCAGGCTGCCAAAACCTCCTGCAGACCCCCGCTGTTGGGGAAAGCACCGTTGGAGGTGGGGACAGCCCAGGAGGATCTGGCAGCTCTTTCAGTGCTCCACAAAATCCGTGCTGGCACAGGAAGGGGCAAGGCATTGGGACAGTTGGACCAGGGATGCATTGGGGCTGGTTACAGAATCACAGAATCGAGTAGGTTGGAAAAAACCTCTTGAGATCATCGAGACCAACCTCTGAGTGAACACCACCGTGTCACTGGCACTGAGTGCCACGTCCGGTCCTCCCTTAAACACCTCATGGGACGCTGACCCCACCACCTCCCTGGGCAGCCCGTTCCAATGCCTAATTCCACACGGCTGGGGACGGAGCGATGGGGCTGGGATGCAGGACGGGGGTATGGGGATGGAGGCACCGGGAGGGCAGGGACATTGAGAAGACAGGGGAGCACGAGGAGAACGGGGGCCCCGGAAAGACCGGGAGAACTGGGAGGACAGGGGTGGCAACCTGGAGGACGGGGGGAAGCGGGAGCACAGGGAGAACCCGGTACAGCAGTGGGACAGGGGCACCGGTGAGACACGGGGACACCGGTGGGACACGGGGACACCGGTGGGATCCGGGCCGGGGCCCGCCCCGCCCCTGCCGTGTCCCCGCCCCGGCCCCGCGGCCGCCCCGCCCGCCGCCGCCGCCCGGGCGCAGCCGGCGCAGGGAGCGGAGCGGCGGGACCGGCGGGCAGGGGCCGGGCCGGGGCAGGGACCGGCGGCTCCGCCATGGTGGGGCGGCTCAGCCTGCGGGAGGTGCCCGACCTCCCGGACATGAGGAAGCGGGGCGACTCCGGGCTCGACAGCCCCGACTCCGGGCTGCCCCCCAGCCCCGGGCCCGCGCCCCCGCCCTGGCTCCTCTCCTCGGGCAGCCCCGACCGCGCCGCCGCCAACGGGCTGCCGGAGCCCGACCCGCCCGCGCCCTCCGCCGCGGTGAGTACCGGCCCGGCCGCCCCTCGCTGTGTCCCGGGGCCGACGGACCCTCCCGCCGGGGCCGCGGGCAGGTGCCGGGCCCCGCGCCCCCGGGGAGCGGAGGAGCCGCTGCCCCTCGCACCCCGCCGGGATGCACCGCCCGGGACCCCGCGCTGTCGGCCCCGGCCGCGCTCCGGGCCCCGCAGCATCCCGTGGGAAAAGGGGGGTGGAAACCCGCGGGGGTTACCGGCGGGTCGGCGTGGGAATGGGTTGGGAATAACCGCCCCTGGTTTCCCTCCTTTTCACCGACCTCTCCGACCGCTTTCGTATCCCTTAAGGGACCTGCACCGGGAGGGATCCCGCCCGGAACCGGGGTCGCGTCAGGGATCCCTTTTACAATGCCTGCAGCTCTGGGGTTGGTTCTTGGTGCAAGGGGATCCCTGTCCCTCCTGCCCCAGGTCGGGGTTGAGACAGGGTTGCAATATGTCTTTGAAAATCCCTGCGGAAAGTGAACTCCCGTTATTCCACAGTGACCCAGAGTAGGAAGTTTGTGTATAAACTTTGGTTTCAGTTAATAGTATCAGATAGATATGTGCTGTTTTTTACCAAATGGGTTTTGGATGTGAACGCTGAGCTGTTGTTACAAGTACTTTGGAAACTGCAGATTTAGAGGGAAAATCCCTTTTCTACAGGGGTGCTGCTGTGAAATTGGAAAAGGCCATAGGAGAATTATGTGTTGAACCAGAGAGATGCTCACAGCCCCCTTGCCCCTCGTTAGTAAGCACATGTGCAGAGGTGGCTTCAAAAGCACAAGCCCTTTGGGTTCCTTCCCTTTGGGGCCACTCTGGGCTGTGGGACGTTGCCGAGCCGGTGTCGGCTCATGGCTCTGGGTGTCCAGGAGAGGAGCACAGGGAAAGTCCATGAATCACCACTCAGTGGGAATGAGTTAATCCTTCCCAACATGCTGTGTGTGAATTAGATTGGATTTAATGCCCTCAAATAGGAGCCGGGGCGTAGCTGTGAAAGGAGGAGGTTGCTCACGGCGCGATGCCCTGCGATGGTTTCCTGCCGCAGTCTGTCCGTGGGTGTATCGGATTCATCCAGCAAGGAGGGAGCTCTCATACACCCATGTAATGTCAGCTATAAACTGAGCGTGGGCTCATGCAGGGAACAGACTATAGTTCATGCTGCAGAAGCTGTGCTGCACCGAGGGGTTGTATTCCTCTCTCGTTTCCCAGAGTGGCTCCTCTGAATTAAGCTCCCAGAGTTAGGACCTTGCCTTCAAACATGCCCCTTGGATGCTGTAGACCAGTGTGGACTCAGGCCTGTGGGATGCACCTGTAGGCACCTCTTGGACTAGCAGATCCTCCTGCACATAAATGTGAACCTCAACAGCTCTGTACCAAGGGATAAATAAATGTCTTTTATTGAGAATACACCGAATTGTAACATAAAACTTTTGCATTTTTTGCAGAATTCCGTGTTCTCCCCCAGCCCTGTTCTCTCCAGCTGCCCTCCAAGATTGTGTCCCTTATCCTTTGGCGAAGGAGTTGAGTTTGACCCTTTACCACCAAAGGAAATAAGGTAAATACTGTGTTACAGTCATCTCGTTTTGAAGGAGTTAGAGGAGATAGCACGTAAAGGAGCAGTTAGGCCTTATCAGTGCCTGTGAGTCAAGTTAATTTATTTGCAGAGCTATTGTTCACTGCAGCTGTACATTCCTGGACCTGGACATTTGTACAGGCTGAAGGAGTGTTCAGCCTCTTTTAATCCCACCCATATGGTTGGGTTTGGTTTTTTTTTTTCCAGGAAGACTTTCTTGTATTTTACTTTCCTGCTTTGATTTCCTTGCACTGCTCCAAAATGTTGCCTTTCAACTGATTAACCAGAAGGTAATCATGAGGGAAGAGCTTCAAAGTTCTTTCTAGGACTGTTTTATTAGAGGAAAGGAATTTTGCTCTTGTAACCTCATGGTTTGATAATAAGCACTTTCTATCTTAACAGCTGTGGCTGGTTGTGTGAAATAAAAGGAAAGGTAATATTCAGAGGAGTGCATAATTATTTTTTGTAATGCACTGCATCGCTTCACAGCCTGTGAATTATTCCTTTGAACATCATGATTTGCAGTAATGAGAAATGAAGGCTCCCAGTTGATGACTGTGCAAGCAGAGGTAGGCTGATAAAATCAAACGGAAGCCTAATGCAGGGGAGGGTAGGAAGAATTATGTCCTGGTGTGGGGAAGGAGCCTGTGCCTTGGCTGGAACTGGAGGCAGTTAGCACTGTGAAAAAGCCAGCACAGAGTTGTCACAGTGTGAAGGAGATGAAAACTTTCTGTTGCAGTCCAGGCACAGGGGATTTTCTCACCAGCAGGGATTGGGGTGCAAAGTGAAGTATTTTCCTGTCAGTTGAATCTTCACAAGTTTGTCTTCAGAGAGTGCCCCGTGCTGGGAGTGATAGCAGAGAACTCCCACGTGACTCCTGGCAGAGCAAAACTGAGAAGATAACGTGTGCTTCCACGGACTTGGCACTCCGAGGAGTCAGGATGTTTATGTGCAAAGCCTAAATGTGGATCTAGGCCCCTGGGTTTAGGAATCTGAAGGAGGTTTGTAGGTTCGCTGGGCTCAGGGTTAAAATGATGTACACAAGGATTGAGAAGGCGTTTGTTAGTGCTGGCGGCTGGGCTGAACAGTGATAGTTCTGGGTGTGCTGCAAATGTGTGAGTAAGACATCAGCGGGCGTTTCTTGCGTGGTGTAGCAGGTTCAGGGCTGAGGAGCCACCCTGGTACTGTGCTCCAGAAAACACACCCTGCTGCTGCGGAGCCGAGCTCACGCAGGTGCCTCTGGTGTTTCAGGTACACGTCCTCCGTGAGATACGACTCGGAGAAGCACTTCATCGACGACGTCTACATGCCCGTGGGCTTGAGCGTGTCCTCCTGCAGCCAGACGGTGATCTGCGTCCCCAACTGCACGTGGCGCAGCTACAAGTCAGAGGTGCACTTCGAGCCCCGCAACAAGCCCCGGCGCTTCACCAGCACCACCATCATCTACCCGAAGCACGCCAAGACTGTGTACACCACCACGCTGGATTACAACTGCCGCAAGACCACGCGGCGGTTCCTGTCCAGCATAGAGCTGGAAACCTCGGAGTACCTCGGGAACGACTGTGTCCTGGATGGTTGCTGACTGCCGGCCTCCTCCCTTGCTCTGATCCATCCCGGCCCCACCTAACGTACTGTGCTAACTCCACTAAGCTAAAGCGGGTACAGACCCTCCTTCCCAGCTCTAAATTCCTGCTTTAAGCATCAGAGCGGCCTGAAACGCAGTTTTCTTGTGGGAACATAACTTAGTAAGGGACTTGTTTCTTCGCCTCCAAAGCCGTGAGTTCCCTCCCCTTCCCCGCAGTGCAGTAATCAGGTGAAAATAACGGGAGGTATTTTACCAGAGGAAAAGCTGACAGGTAAGAAAGAACGTGGAATAGTGCCTAGCAGGTGGAGATCCATTTGGTGCTTTGGGGTGATGTGCAAAAATAAGGGCAGTTCACACTCTTGCAGAGAATCTACCCGGTCATTTGGTTGCAGATAGCCAGAGCTGTCAGTCATTTCAGTTTAGATCGCGAGAGTGCTTTCTCTAGAAGGACCATCTTCCTGGAAATTCCTGAAAAAAGCTAACAGAAAAATCCAGAATTCTGAACTTAACAGGTACAAAAGCGCTATCACATGGCATTCACGTCTTGGTTGAAGGCATAAATTGGAAAGAAGAGGAATTCTGAATAGCGCAGGAGATAAACTGCTTTTGCAGCTTCAGGCAAATTCAGGTAATTCCAATTCTTTGGATGAACAGCGCGATGTATCCTCTGTTCTTACGACTCCAGCAGCACAGTTGTCCGTGCAACACACATTTGTGTGAACGTAGTAGGACTTGTACCAAAGATTAAAATCATCCAGGCCAAAAATCATCCCCGTGTTGTTGGAAAGTCAGATCTTGACAATGCGGAGGTGTTAAAACTGCAAGTGCCTTGTTTTTACCGACATGGAACTGTCTGCTCTGAGGGAGCTGTAACCAGGCAAGTTTCAGATAATGTTTACACAGGGACCTAGAACGGCAAAGGAGGTGCTGGGATGGGGTGTGAGGCGCTGTCGTGGCGGGGGCTGTGGGAGGTCGATGGCAGCAAAGGACGGGCAGGTTTTTAGCGCGTAGCGAAATCCAGGGCTGTGGCTCTGCTTCCCCGCTGGGCTTCTCGTTGCAAAGGTCTGTGTCCTCGCTGGACTTTGGTATCCGGGATGTCACTGGAGTGGGGCAGCCTGTCTGTAGGTGCTGAATAACCCCTCCAGTCCCAAGTGCATGCGGAGTTTGGGGACCAAAGGGAATAGCTTCAGGCACTATGAAAGTCTGTCTGGATGTTATGTACGTTAGTTTATCGTGTGCTTTGATGGAAATAAGACGGAGGGGTTTCCTTCTTTTCCCAGATTTTTTTTTCCCTGTACTGATGGAGCGCAGTGTAGTGTGGAGAGCATCTGCTTTGGGGGGCATGGGTTACATGGGGTGTAGTCGCCTGGAAACACCTGGTCGACTTGTCTTAGCTGGGCACAGCTTTTCCACGTGTTCCAAAACTCCTCTGAGGTTTGGGTCACTGTGTCGTGCGACACCAGTCCTGGAGCTGCTTTTAAGGAGGACTTGGGTAGTGCATGGCCCCAAGGGTGAGTTTTGTCAGGGGTGAGTTAAACCTCAGGAGCCTGTTCTTGAGCTGTACTTAACGTGCGTTTGTGCAAGTGCGATGAGTGGTGTGGAAGTGCAATCCAGGGAACAGAAACGATTTGGGAGATGAAGAATGCAGCCGGAAGGAAGCCTTCAGTTTGTATGGTTTGGGTTGTTGGTTTTTTTTGTTGTTGTTGTCATGGTTTTTTACTTATTTATTAGCTCAGAACAGAACATCCTTAACCTTTGGTACTTGCCTCTGAGATCCCAAACCAGCTCCAGGAGGACAGAGGACACAGTCAGGTAGGCAGCGCTCCGGAGTTAAGAGCAGCACGATGTTGTTGTTAAACATGTTGGTTTCAGACTACAGCATGGAGGAGATGTGTCTTAAGTTCATGTTGCAATTCCCCCCTAAATGTCGCCCCAAGATGTACTTGTGGTGTAACGGAAGGCACAACTCACCCCGGAGCCGTGTGGGGTTTCCAACGGACAGAATCCCCTGTGGGAAAGCTGTTGCACCGTTGCTTTGCTGTTTCTTGTACCTTGCTCCAGAAACATCTGGTTGGACACGGGACACTGGAAGGACGTGGACCCTGAATTGCTCTGACAACGCTCTTCCAGTGAATTCATTTGCAGGAGGTCTAAGAGGAGGTGGTTTCAAGTTGTAATCATTAGTTGTCCCTAGTTAGAAACAAAATGACCCTTAGGCTATAAAGCACCTGATTTTTATAAAGCAAGCAAACTTAAATATGTACCTCTTAAACATATTTTAATTGGTAGAGATTCCTTTTAAATTATTTATGTTCCAACATTTGCAAAGCTCTGATTAGCTCTGTGCAAGTGTTCTGATGTCTGTGATGTTTCCCACCCCCTCCTTCTGACTTTCAATTTGTCTTTTACTTCATTGGTAATAAATGATCTGAAAACCATCCTGTGGGGAAGTCTCTTTATTTTTCATTCAAAGCTTTTCAGTGTTTATTGTGGTAGTTACTTAGAAATAAATACATAATATGTCTTGCCAATCCCAGCTCCCCTCCTTTCTCTCCTATCATGTGTTACTGTTGTTTACATATTCTGGGAGGGTGTTTCCTATATAAAACTGTCTATATTAAAAAAAAACCCCAAACCAATGCCAAATGTTGTGGCTTTGTCAGTTTAGTAAGACACTGATTAAGTGCTTTGAAGACAGCTGAAAATCCTCTCCAGTATGTGTTTGAGCCGTTCATCTGGTACAGTTTTATTTTTAAAGAGAGTTTCTGGTATGGATTTCAGCATATCCTATAAGTGAAGAACTAATCCCTTTCAAATATAACACGTATTTAACCGGGCGGGAATTTATTTTTAAAATGTCGATGCTCAAATGCTACATTAATAAGTACAGCATAAAAATAAGACTGAAATGTGTTGCGCATTAAACTTCATAAAAACAAAATAGAAGGTTATAAACTATTGTGTTGAGAGAAACGCTGTGGTGTTTTTCTGGATGCTTAATCTGTTCTTCCAACCTTTCTGAATTTGCAGGCGTGCTGATTTTGTTAGTGACTCCGGCAGGGTAGAAGCGGATGCAATTGAACGTCAGTTAATTAATTCCTAATGGGATTTTTTGCTTACTTTTTATTGTTCATCTGGTTATCTGCTTGCAAAAAGCTCCAGAGTTGCACGTAATGACATTATTGGAATCTGGGGAGCTGTGAAGCCGCTGCTCCTGCGAAAGGCTGTGAGAGCATTTGGGTATCCTGCAGCGCTTAAAGTATTAAACAGGAGAAAAGCCAAATATAAACATCAATTCTGTATAAAAGAGTCTATTGGAAGAGCCATTAAGAAGAAACTTTTAAAATCGCAACAGTGTCTTTCAGAGGGGTTTCAGGGAAACTTTCTCTCCTTTCATATGTCACCTAACTTCCAAATACTTCCCTTAGTGTGGCCTGGGCTGTTTTCCTGAATATTGTCATAACACTCTGTATGAAAGTTCCTTTACTATGAGAATTTGAAGTAGGGAAGTAAAAGGCAGCCGACTGCTCGACATAATTTTTAATTCATATTGTCCAAATGGGCTTCTAGTTGCTACCTACCATGCCAAGGAAAACCCTGTTATGGATGTGCTCTGTTTTTCTTGTACATCTGTTGTGCTTCTCCAGAACATCACATCTGAGGGTCTGATACAATGAACTTTTATTAAAAAGTGGAATACTGCACCTAAGAGTTGGATCACAAGCCAGGAGGCGAGGGCTGGATTCCCATCCCAACCTTGCAGCTTGCTTGGTTTCGAGTAAGGTAAGTCCGTGTGCCTGCAAATCATTTCAGCCTCCAAACAAGGTGTCTGGTCCCTCAGCTGCCCACAAACCAGCAATGGACAACGGGAATACCTGGAAAGCCCAGGGTGTAATGCAGTGAGTATTATTTTGAAACAAACTAACAGCAGTAACTAGAGATACTCCAGGACAAACAGGCAGCATGGAAAGGAGCACTTTTAATTGCTGGGAGCAATCTGAGTTGCACCCGTATTTTAACGAACAGGTTGGTTTGTTTCTACAATATAAATGATATAGACAGTGAGTAGTCAGTATGAAGCTACAGAAGTTGTTGAGATTTTTGGGTGGCACCACTGGTGCAGCTCAGAGGCTGTGCCAGCTCGTTCAGGACCAGTTCACACTCGCTTTTCCAGAGAATAACTGCAGCAATCTCCCGTCCCTGCTGTGTGATGGCTGGGATGGAGCGATGGGGAGTGCCTGGCAGCTGGGCATGGCTCAGCAGGGTGGATACACAACTCCTACCGTTTCCTTCTGTTCACCTCACAGACATTCAGCCTCTCCTCCTCTGCTTCGGGATCCTCAGGAATCCCATCCCATCAAAGGCTGAGCTGAAAGACCTTCCTCTGCTTGACTAGAATCCAAAATGGTGGAAGTTGATGCCACAACCTTTCTTATTTCTGCATCTTCCTTATTCTCCTCTGCGGTACCTTGGGCTGAGTCAGGGTTCCTCCTGGGACTTGGGATTTTAAGCACTGGAGGGGAGTGGGCCCGCTGCTTTCTGCTTTTGTGGTGGTGTTTACCTGTTAAAGTGATAAATGCTGTTAGCAAAACTGTAAGCAGTGCCTCTGAGGCTCTCCTGCTTACTTCATAAAAAGAATGATGAGAAAACTGCTTGCCGTGCCTTCATGTGGCCATTAATAAGAAACCAAATCTACAGGAAAATATTAATGGCCCAAAAATCTTATTTTAAGTGGGAAATATATATTTTTCCAATTGGCTAACTTAGCGATTCTCACACCTGTAAAATGTATTTATGGAGGCTGTTAATGCATTAATAGCACTTCTGCAATGGCATCAAGTTCACTGGGCTTGCTTGACTCCATTTAGGCAGGAAATTGATTCTTAGTTGTTGGGGATTTTTTTAAGCTGTTATCCATTAATGCAGCAAGCCATGTGATTTTTTTTTTTTTTTAATAGTACAATTTCTGGAAACTCTCAGGCACCTTTTGTACTGAGATACTGGAAGTGAATGGAAGTATTCCTTAACATGGAAGGAATTACATGGAAATTAGCCTCCCCTCTCTGTAGTTTTAACAACCACTCACCCCCACTGATGGGAACTTAGAGCAGGGCCGTGACTCACGCCCCTGGAACGGTGAATATTTAAACAAATATACTGTAGCTCACCAAAAGAAAACCACTAAATATTTACAGCATCCCAAATCTCAGGCAGTGTAAGAAATTTCCTACTTCCTGACAGATGCCTTATGCCTCCTACTGCTTATGCGGTGTAGTTACATGCACTCAATATTTTTTTTGATAGATCTGTAGCTACACGTGAAACTATGTGTATAAACGGGCTACAGGTTCAGTAAAAGGTTTTAAAGAACCATCTGTGGTTTCCTGGGAAAGGCTGGGTTTTTTTCTCTCCAGCTCACCTGCCCTCATGGTGGTGATGGTGATGGTGGTGATGGTGGTGGTGCTTCCTCGTGGTGGCTTCTTTTTCTGTGGTGGCTTCATGCCAGCCCTGGGTGGTGGAGGGGGTCCTGGGCAGCCCCTTGCCCTCCACTGCCTGCCCACGCTGCTCTCCTGCCCACGGGGACCTGCAGCCGCCCTGGCATGGCCTCCCAGAGCTGACATCAAGCCCAGAATGCAGCAGGGGAAGGGAGGTCAGCAGCCCTGGCATGGCCTGTCTGTGACCCCTCTCCATCTTCCTTCCCCTCAGTGACTTCCCCCTCCACCTCTCCTCAGGTTTTGCCCTTCCATCTTCCCCCCACCTCAGTGCCTTCTCCCTCCACCTCCTTCTCACGCCTTTCCCTTTCACCTCACCTTTTCCCTTCACCTCTCCTACTGCCAGGTACATGAGAACCAGTTCCCGAGGCAGCAACAGCTCTCCCGAGGTTTTTGGGGCTGGGGCACCCTCAGGCCTCCTGCCCTCACTGTGTGTGGTGGTGGGAAGTGCTGCAACACCCTCACAGTGAGGGAGATCAGCACGTCTCCTTCAGAGGTGAACCTGGACGAAAACCATGGGAACTCCAGGAACAGCTGCTGAAGCAACGCTCCTCTTATTTGTCATTCTCTCCCTGGGAATAATATGTGGTTTAATCCTCTTTGGGTGTTTTTTTGCCCTCCCTGCCTCTTCCCTTCTCTCCTTCTCATCTATTTAGACGTGAAGCTTGCCAGGCGCTGGCGGTTGCATTCGGACAGGTTATGATGGAATCAGGCTCCCACAGGCTGCTCCCACAGCTGATCCCTCTCCGACTGTCGCTAATGGTCTAATTCCATGGCATCAGCAGCAGGGGTTCTCACTGATGGTTATTGCTGATGCTGTACTGCAGCCAGAAGGTCCCCAAAGCCTGCATGTGGATAAAAGGGATGGTGACACAGGGCAAAAGACAAGGAAAACGACAACAGCAGTGATGGGATGTAAATAATTCATCCAGACTGAGAAGTGAGTGTGATATTTTTGGAGAACAGCTGAGGGAAGGGGATTACTTGTTGTTAATGACAAGTGGGGGTTGTCATTAATTTTTATTATGATAAAACCTGACTTGCCAGCCAAAATTAGAGCCCAGTGGGAGTGGCTGAGCTACACACAAAGAAAACATTCTGACAGCTCCTCGCTGGAATAGCAGGATGGATAGGACCGATGTTCTCCTGGTTAACCTGCCCTTTCTGCTGCTGCAGGAGGCTGGGAGGATGCTGGGTTATGAAGTGTCCCTGGCAGCAGATAATGTTGTTCTGAAAGGGCATCACCCCCAGGCAAATCTTGGTGCACTTGTTGACTTCAAATGCAACTACACTGAGAAATTCCTCCACATTTCCCCATGGAACCAGATTATTCCCAAATGTGCATCATTTTCCTGTGTCACAGAGGCACGGAAGCCGTGTATAGACTTACCACATGGGCTACTAGAGGAAGTCTTGTGAAGTGGTATTGTGGATGCTGTAGGCTTAACACGAACAAGGAAAGGGGAATTAGACCTGAGCCTTGCCCTTGCAAGGGAAATGTGATCAGAATTTGGAATTATTCTTTAAAACAGGTCAAAATAAGCAACCTAATTTGCTATGAAGCATCAGTATTCTTTCGACGCTTGCTTTGTCTTGTATCCTTGAGCAGGTGTGCCTCACAGACAAGATTTTTTTGGTTCAGATTAGGGACGGAATCATTGACATTTTTATTAAGGAATGGTAATTAGACGGGCGAATACAAATTGAATCAGAGGATTGCAATCAGAGTAAGAGCTTGGAGAACATCCCTGGCCTTCTTGCTGTGAATTGTGAAGCAGCTAGACCGAGCTGGAGCGGTCAGGGGGATGGGGAAGCAGTGCCAAACAGGCCTGGCTGAGGCAGATCCTCCCCAGTTGTCAGCCTGTGTCCCTGGAAAATGGTCATTCGGAGACAAACAGAGGGCCAGTTTGGCCTTTGGTTCCTCTGTGTGTTTTAAATAGCCCATAATTAATATTATTTGAGTATTAAAATGCTAATTGTCCACCTGGAACCCATGTGCAAATGCTTAACAGATGATGAGAGCCCTAACCTGAAGGACCCTGTGATAAACCAGAGATTACAGCCAAATTGTGGGAGGCAGCTCAGCAGGACAACATCTCAGTTCTGACACAGCAGAGAACGGGAGCCCAGACCCTGCTTATGAGCCCAGTGTCCAAACTGGGAATCACTTCCTGTAGCACTCCAGGATTGTTACACTTTGGATCCTTTAGGTGTACAGTAGGTGCTTTTAAACACCTGCAGTTCTTCTGAGGGACAACTTCACACCCACGAGTTCAGCAACTCTCTGGAAAAGGTGATTTTTTTTATTTTCCATCTTCGGAAGGATGTGCCAGTCCGAGGGTGACACAGGAGGCTGTTCCTGGTGTGCCAGTGTGTGCTGAGCTGGGAGGAGACAGGATCACGGTGCCCCTGTCAGCAGCACTGGGAGGCCTGCAGGAGGAGGGGGAGAAGGTTGTTCTCTGTTACTGTCCTTGTCACATTTAAAACCTCAGGCAGCTGAGATCTGGTGAATAATTCAGTGAAACCCATCATCGATAAAAGAGAGGTTTTGAAGGGTTCTTCGGGTGGAATTGGAAGTGCTGAGAAACGAGTATGTTAAAAATTGACTTTGTGCTATGAAAGATCAAACTCGTATTTAGCCTTTAAACATTTTTTAATGTAATGTCATATTTATTCTCTGTGACTCCAGTTACCAGGGCCCAGCCTTGCAGTCAGACTCTGAAGAATCTGTGGTTCTGTGAGGATCCTGATGAGCAAATTCAGCAGCAGAGGGGATGCAGGCTCTGAGATGTGTCATTTCCCTGCCAGTACAGGTGGTTAAATAAGGTAATTTATCTTTTTCCTGAAACCGGCTGAACCGTGTGTTTAATTTATTTATATTACTGACTGTGGAGGAACTACCCTGGTGTGAAATGTCATCGTCAAGTGCTTTCTTCCACAGAAATCCGGGCTCTGTGTTCATGCAAACTGCTTCCTCTGATGTATTTTTCAACAGCTGCCTAAACCAAAAAGTAAAATATATGCTCAGACTTGAATTCCATTTAAGTGAAAGGTGACTGAGGGTCCCTCAGCTTCTCCTGAGGTCTGGTGGATGTGTGGAAACGATGGGGCTTGTAGGGCCTGTAGATTTCTCAAGAGCAGACTCTGAACAGAGAGTGGAAACACAGGCTAAGGATTTATCTTCTCTTCCTTCCTCTTTTCCTCCTGTCACATGGCAAATTTACTCACAGCATCCACTGGACATTTAGACAGTAATGAGCCTGAATTTCTGTGTTCTCAGGCTTGTGCAAAGGACTAATTGTGTTCCTGTGACTTTCTGTTGACTCACTGCATGATCCCAGGTTGTCTCTTCACAAGACCAAATATTGCTGCTGTTACCAGCAAATGTTATTGGGATCACTCAGCAGATTTGGGCCCTTCAGTTTTAAAATTTCCAAGCTCCCCATGGCTGCCCAGGGGCTGACTTGGCAGGTCATCTTTTGTTCTTGGTTTGAATCTTTTTTTTACTCCTGCAAAGTTAATTTTTGTGCTGAGGTTCTGTTTTTCTGTGATTTGTTTGTTTCTTTCTTTCTTAAGGTTTGAGGTTTTTTTGTTTAACTTCGAGGTTTTGAGTTTGGTTTTTTTTTGTTTGTTTTTAATGGTTTTTGGAAGGTTTGTTTTATTCGGGTAGGTTTGTGTTTGGGGGTTTTGTTTGGTTGGGTTTTTTGTTTCGTTGGAGGTTGTTTCATTTGGTTCTGTTTTGAGGGTGGGGTTTCTTGCTATTGTTTTGGGGAATTCTTTGTTTGGGGTTTCTTCGGGTTTGTTTTGGTACGGCCTTTCCTTGCTTATAGTTTGGTGCTTTTTTTCCCCGTGGGTGTTTTGGGACACACATGTGGCAGTGCCCGCAGCCCTGCTCTGCTCCCAGCACACATCTGGCTGTGCCCACAACCCCTCCAGCCTCTCCCAGCGCACATCTGGCTGGGCCTGTATCCCCGCCACCCCTTCTTGGCGCACATCTGGAGGTGCCCAGAGCCCCACACAGGTCCCGGTGCACAGCTGCTGTGCCCACATCCCCACTCCCAATGCACGTCTGGCTGTGCCCACATTCCCCCCGGCCTGTCCTGGCGCACATCTGGCTTGTGCCTGAATCCTCCCCAGCCTCTCCCGGCGCACCTCTGGCGGTGCCCGCACCCCCTCCGGCCGCTCCCAGCACACGCACATCTGTGCCTGCATCCCCGCTCCTCTCCCGGCGCACCTCTGGCGGTGCCCGGAGCCCCGCACAGGTCCCGGCGCACATCTGGCTTGTGCCTGAATCCCCTCGGGCCGGACCCAGCCGCACATCTGTCTGCGCTCCCGGCGCGCCCCTGGCGGTGCCCGCATCCCCTCCGGCCGCTCCCAGCGCACACACACACACACACACACATCCATCCGTGCCCGCATCCCCCGTCGGGGCCGGTCGGTGGCCGCCAGGGGACGCGCGGGGGGCGGGCGGGGGCGGTGCGGGAGCGCTCCGGGCTCGCTCCGTTTCCGCCTCGTCCCGCCGGGGCAGCGGCGGCTCCGCGGAGCGGCCGCGACCGAGGCCCGAGCGCAGGTGGGTGCGCGGGGGGAGCCGCGCCGGGGACCGGGCGGGGCGGCTCTGCTCAGCTTGGCTTACTTTAGCTTAGCTTAGTTTAAGCTCGGCTCGGCTCGGCGCGGCTCTGCCGGGGCCTCACGGGCGCTCCGGGCGGAGTTTGAGCAGAGTTTCAGGGCTCGGTCCCTACCGGCTGCCAGGTACGTGTCACTCCAAGGAAAGGGCCGTGCCCGTGGGTAGGGGTGGGCTGGGACCGGGGAGCTTCGAGGAGGGGCCTGGGCACTCGGAGCCGGCGCTCTACAGGTGGGAGAGTCTCTGTGAAAGGAGGAACAGCGGGGTGAGCTGCACAGGGCTGATCGCCTGCCTGGATGTGCCCTGTGCAGCCTGCTCTGCGGCTTGGGTGATCTCCAGAGGTCCCCTCCCACCCCAGCCATTCTGTGAATTCAGGTGGAGTTCAGCCCCCTGAAGGGAACTGACTGTAAGTGGCAAAGGTGTGGAGGGAAACAAGCCCGAAGTGGGAGGTTGAAAGCAACGTGCTCCATGGAAAAAATTATCAGCCACATCGTGCTTTGCAGAGCTGCTGTTGGGCTCCTGCGTGTCGTGTGGTGGGGACAGCCACGTGCACCTGATGGAGGATGGATTGCCGTGGTTCTTGGGCACTCTGGCACAGGGTGATGGTGCTGTTGTATGTGCCTGTAACTGTGATACGCTGTTCCCACCTCAGAGTTTTTGGTGTGCTTCGGGTTGGGTCAGGTACTCTGCAGGGCCTGGTCAAAGTCCATGACTTTCCTTTTGCTTGTACCAACAAAGGGTGATAAAGGTCTTTGAAGTGGCCGTGCTTGTGTTGTTCAAAAGCTTCCTAGGACGCCTGAAACCAGTACTGTACCTTAAGGATGCTGAGAAAGGCTATTTCATCCTCCACATGTGTTGGCAGGCCTGTGGCTCAGAGCTGTGCTGGATAGTGAGTTTTTGGCAAGGCCTGGGGCTGCTCAGCAGAGTTCCTCCACTGGCCGTGAGCTGTGCTTTTCCTGCTTCACTTGAGGTTACCTGTGAAACAGGCTGGCATGTGGTTCTTCTGCAAGGGATTCCTTGACAAACACTGGCCAGTG
Source organism: Neopelma chrysocephalum (assembly GCF_003984885.1). Lineage (NCBI taxonomy): Eukaryota > Metazoa > Chordata > Aves > Passeriformes > Pipridae > Neopelma > Neopelma chrysocephalum. The sequence continues at coordinate 611,655 of NW_020897744.1, read as the reverse complement.
CTTCCCTACTATGTCCAATTTTTTCTAAGAAACCTGATGCTTCTCTGGAGGCTGGGAGGTGCAGATTGCACACGCCAACCCTCAGCTAAGGCCTCCTGAGCTTTTTAGCATATCAGAATAGTGAAATGAGTTTCTCTAATTGGCCATTTAGATGCTAATTTGCTTCTCCTAGGCCTATGCCAGATCAACCTGCCCCAGAACGTGAGTCAGAAAGAGCCTGCTGTCTCCATGAATTATTCACTTTGCGTAACACACTTGCCTGGCTGGGGATCAGGAGGAAATAAGTCCAAAGTCTGATAAATAAAGATATACCTTGGCAGGTGGAACAAGTGCTGGCTTTTCTCCTCAGCATCATAGGGTGCTGGGGCGCTGAAGACTGATTTTCTTGGGCAAAACCTGGTTTTTTTATAGCTTACCATATATCAAGTAGCCACACTAACAAGTGCCTCTCATTAATAAAGGGTTGTTGGTACTGTATGTCGGCTTTCCTGTAGAGCTGATTTTATCTTCCCACTTGTAGGACTGGCAGGAGCCTCCAGGGCATTGTATTTTATAAACTCTTTATAAGCTCCATCCTAAAAGCAGTTAGGCTTCTTGTCACTGCTGCCAGGATTGGGAAGCAGCTCTGGTGCATGGAAACATTCTTTGTTTTCCCCTCAAACCTCATCCTCACTTGCTCCTTTGCCAGCTTGGCCTCATGTGATAACAACACCTCTCAGTTGCTGTGTGCTGCAGCCAGTTGGTGTTTAATTTGGTCTGGGCCAACCAGAATTGACTGAATGAGGCTCTGAATGAGGTTGTGCCTATTTTGCTGGCGCTGACACTGCTTAGATTGAGCTGTCATGGTGAGACAGACTGGAAAAAGTCTGTCTGATTGGGTTCTTAAGTTGTTGTCCCAAAGCTTGCCAAAGCTTTGTGGTGTTTATTTGGACATTGTGTTTTGGCCCAAGCCACAGAGCTGCGAGTCAAGTCTGATCGTGTTGGATTCTTTGTGTCTCTTGGCTCTCTCTCGGCTGCTGAGGGTTTGTGCTGCTGTGAGGATTTGTAAGGAACGACAAAAGGCTGTTCCTCAGCTGTGCCCCTGAGCCCAGGTGTGTCCCTGCCTGAGAGAGGGGAGCAGGAGATGATGGGGATCACCTGACTCCGCTGATGTTGTGCTTCCTGCCTGCTTAGCCCTTATAAAATCATTTTATAGCATTTTATTGATGCTTGCAGCAGGCTCCTGTGCCGCTGAAGGGGCTGACGAACTGCTAGGTGTAGGTGTGAACGGGCAGTTCAAAGTGGGTTGTGTGTGAGAAAAACTTCTATAAAGCCCTGATTCAGCCAGCACTTGTACAGCCACAGTTACTGCCCTGAGACTTGGCCAGATCTTCAAAGTCAAGTGCGTGTCTTCTGCCACGTTTCGACAGCCCCGAGGGTTATTCTGTCGCTTCAAAACAGCCGTGTGCTTTGAAATACAACCGTGGCACTGGGATCTTTAAAACACGAGGGGAAGACTTGCGTCTGGAGTAAATGGCCTTTCCCTGCCTGCTCGCCCTTGTCTCCCCGGTGTCTGGGAGGAAAAAGGAGGGGCCGGGGGACGGGAGGCAGGGGCTGGGTTAACCTTATCAATCTCCGCCAGTCATTTATCCTCTGTCATAGCAACACGAGCAAACACTCACTTAGTTGCTAAGGTTTCCCGGGGATAATGGGGTCTGGTGAGCGGAGCAGAGAGTAATTACACTGCTTCTTTGAGGGAGCAGCCGCTAAAAGGAAAAACAGCCCAGCAGGTACCTGGTGCGGACTGGGAGTCCTGGGGGAGGTGACGCCCTGGAAGCAGGCGGGTTAATTACACCGGCACAGCACGGCTTGGGAACTGGGGACTTGTCCCCGGCCAATTAATTTTGATTTTTTTTTAAATGAAGTATTTAAAAAAAAATTGCCTAATTAATTTCCTATGAAAACAAATTAATACAGACACGAGCTGCTCAGCTGAAATAAGCAGGCAAATGAAAGCTGACTGGAGAGCTCCTCACGGGCCCGTGTAGGATATTTTTGTATTTGCAGGGCTCTGAGGAATTAATGCTTCGTGGGCACCTGTAATCAGCCCAGCTGCAGGAGGGCTGGTGCAGGCTGTGCTGTCACTGTGTGGGGAGGTGTTTCTGCTGCAGTGACTGCCTCGATGTCAACAGGACCCTCCAGTTTTAACTTTGGTGTAGTCAAGGTAAAGTCCAAATGTGTTCGAGGTGGAGGAGCGGGGAAGGGACTTGGTGTAGTGAGATGGTGCTAAAAGTACATGAGCTGAAAAAGCAAGCTGATAAATTTGGGATAGAAAGATGTTAGGGGTGTTAAATACAGAGCTGCAGCCTGGCTCACAGAGTGCATGATCCAGGAATCTCTGGAGGCTGAGAGGGTATTCTGGATAAATATTGCTGTGTTGTGCTCTACTCTTACACTCTTCTTGAAGCATCTGCTCTTGGAAGTGGTCAGATAGCAAGTACTGTGCTCACTGTACCTTTGGCATGACCTGCTGTGAGTGTGTTCTGTTACTGAGGTAAAGATACATGATGTTCACGTTGCTGTTCTGCTGAGGAAAATGGCCTTTTGCAGGAGAGCCTGAAATTCTTCGAAGAGCATCAAGTCAAAGGGCTGTGTCTGCCTGCCCTTGTTCCCTTTGCTCAGACCCCACCAGAAGACTTTTCCCTCCCAGACTGAAGTCATGTTCTCAGATGCCCTGTTTTGTGGCTGAAGAGCACAAGTCTTATCATGGGGAGAGCAGAAGCAGAGCTGCAGGCAGAGATGTGCTGGGTTCTGCATCCTCCAGGATGCTCCAGGCCCCACGTGAGGGGTTGGCTCACTGCAGGGCAGAACTCCTTCCGTGCAGAGCTCCCCTGTGCTTCTGTGCCCAGGGCAGCCAGGTGGACTCAGATTTAATGAGGTTTTGTTTCACATGACTTCCTCCATCATAGGAAAGGAACAAACAGGTGGAGTGCTTTTAAAGCAGGTCATAGAATATCGGTAAGAGCTCCCTTTTAATTCTGAATTCAAGTAAAAAGCAGAATCTTGGACTGGGAAGTTTTCTTTCTGTAACACTAAGTGCTTGTGCCACCCCTTTGTTCTGTAGGCAGTGTCCTGGCAGGTGGGCCAGGAGCTGTGGATTTCTCTTGCTCTCTCACTGGCTGCTTCCACCCTTCCTTAAGTCTGTTGAGAGGAGGACAGGGAGGGGATGGCTGGGTGAGGTAGGTGCTAACTGGAGTATTTTTGAGAGAGAATGCAAGAGACTGCAAGAGAGGGATGTTTCCCCACAGCCCATTGAAATGACTCCCCGGGCTGGTGTGGTTTTGCTATCTTGGTGTTTCTGATTCCACTGTACTTCTTGTCCTGTACAGAGATAAGAGGGAGGATGCTTCATCCCTTCCAGATGATGGAAACCACTCCTCTGGCATCATTCCCATGCCCATGAGAGATAGTCCTTTCCCTCCAGCCCTGCTTCTGCCCCAGCAGACTGTGTCCCATTCCTCTTTCCTTCTCTGACGTAGTTGTGTCACTCCCCACCAGAGCCTTTTTTCAGAGGCCAGGGTGCAAAGCCAACTGCAGAGCCAGCTTAGATGAGAGGAAACAGCACATCCCGATGCCGTCAGAAGAAAATTCTCCTGTAAATATTTCAGGGAATAATCTCCCTGAAGACTGTTTTGGGATATGATGGCTCTTCAAGAAGTGTTTTTTATTCCTTCTCTCTTTGCAGATGGTGCTCAGGGAATGGTGGAGAACAGAAAGCGTATGCTGAGTAACAAGAGGCAAAAGAGCATGACATTGCTTGTTTTTGTTCAGTCACGCTGAGCAAAGCTCACTGTGCTGTGAGGCTGGAGAATGCATTTAGGTCTCTCCTGAGAAAAATGCTCAGCTGATGTGCTCTGTTCTGACTCGCCTTCAGCTCTGTTAGAGCAGATAAAGCTCTGCTGAGCAGGAGGGGCAGATGTTTTCAGCACAGCTTTCCGCCCTGAAAGCTCAGCTGCTGGCAAAGCAAACTCCCCTGCCCTGGCTGTGATTTGGGGCTCATCTCCAGCTCCAGCTTTTATGCTAAACATCCATCCCAGAGGCATCGAGTGCCGCTCACAGTGTGGCTGTGAGCACTGAGCCTCAGCAGTGGACGCAGAGGTGTGCCCGAGTGGGAGGGAGGAATACGTGGTGCAGCTGAAGAGTAATTTAATATATGCATATGTGTGGGGGGCTACATGTGCATATAATCCTGTAACCACACATCACAGGCTTAGAAAATCTCTGTAAAATCCCAGGTCAGCCATTCTGTGTGAAATTGTAGCTTCTCTGTTCTTCTAACCCTGCCCCGGGGGCGGGAGCCGCTGTATTCTTTTGCTGCTCATGCTTGATTGCTCCCCTGTGTGTGAGCTGCTGGGGGATGTGTGTGGGGAAGGTGTTCTCTCCTCGCTTGAGATCGTGGAGAAGATGAAAAGAGCACGAGGTGTTCTGGGACCAAATGGAAATGCAAACCCACAGCATGTGTAGCGCTGAGCAGAGCGGGGAAAGCAGTTGGTAAATTGAAGGTGCCAGGGTTCAAGGATTTCTTCGCTTTCAGAAGTGATCACCTTAACTAATGTAGTAAAGGTTTAAAAAAACTGAAAGTGACACTTCTGTCTGTCTTTCCTGTCTCAACCCTCTTTCCTGCAGCTTCCTATCTCCTCCATGCTTCACTTTGCACAGTTGCACAGTTTGGGTTGCACTTGTACAGTTTGAGTTGTGTTGAGCCCTCACCCTTTTTATACATCTGTCCCTTTGCTCTGAAGGAAATCTGTGCTCCGTGTGGAACTTCCCCTCTTCTCTCCTGCCTGTTGTAATCACTCAGTTTTCAGACTCTTTCCAAAAATCAGGTGGTCAGAGAGTAGAGAACTGGTTCACTGTCAGTAAGTGGTTTGGCTCTCAGGGCTGCCGTGGGGTTTGGCAGGAGGGAGCTGTCAGTTCTCTGACACAGGTTAGTGTTTCTGTGCTGGGGGTGAGCGTGGCATGTGTGGCACGTGTAAGCTCAGCACAGGGAGGGAGGGATGGATGTGCACAAGCTGTGTGTGTGCCTGTGTAACAGGGCCAAGGCCATCAGCCTGTGATGCCCCCGTGCATCCCCATGCAGAGAGCTCTGTGTGTCAGCAGCAGATAGCAAGGGTAGGTGCAGCACTGACCCACAGGCACTGCTGGGGAACTGTGCTGTGGGTTGAGACTGGAGCAAGTGTTTGCTCGGGAACTGTGGCACAGTTGGCAGGTGATGCACCTTCCTGCCGTTGTATCTGATTTCTGTTTGCCAGCCAGCATTAAACACGTTATCTCTGCCCAGCAGGTACGGTTTCAAAGCTGGCAAGTGTCTGTTCTGGGGAAAGTAAGTATTAATACCTGGAAATTTATGCATTAGGGCTTGTGAGACACTCGCTCTGCTGGAGAGCAAACCCAGCTGGTTAAAAGCTCGATACATCAAGTCTGATTGTGCATCCACTGAAATCTTTTGGCTGTGCCTGTCCCCTGGTGCTTCCCGTTCACCCAGGCTGCCGTGGTAGGACTCACTTAACTTAGCTGCAGAGTTTCTTGGGAATGTTTCTCCCATGAGCACAGGGAGGTTGGCTCTTGCTGCCTTTACTGATCAGTTCAGTGAAACTGTCACTGAACACGAGGAATCACTGGTGTGACCGTACCGAGGACAGGAGCCGCAGCAGGAGATCTGCTGCAAGAGGTGCTGTCTTCAGCATCAGAGAATGCAAACAAGCTGCTATTGTAGGCTGTAGTTATAAATATCAGGCTATTATGGAGGCAGTTTTAATGAACTAAATGACTTGCCACTATTCATGCTGATTGTAGCGTGGGTTTTTGTTTGTTACCCCATTAAGAGGTAAAAAAGAAAAAGGCAACTATAGCTTCTTTATGTCCTTTTAGCTTGGCTTTTTCTGTCAGAACTGCAGCATTGGGGCTGTGGAGGTGGGAAGGCAGAGATTATTCTTACAGACAACGCTTTTCTCTAGTTTGAAATGAAAAATCAGAACTGACAAAGAGTGTCTGGCTTTTTTTGAGAGTACCATAAAATCTAAACTTCCAGCCTTGCCTTCAAGGTATTTCAAGATATTTATTAGCTTATATTTTATGAGGATGATGGTATGTTTTTATCGCTGCCTGTGGGTGAGAGTCTGTCTCCTTCCCCTGTGTGAGATGCCAGCAGATCACCTCCCTTCGGTTTGCTGGAAGAGTGGCCCTCTGGGATGGTTAATGAGGCTCTGCCAAGTGCTGCCCTGTGCTTTCTCAGGGGTGGAATGACAGCTGTGCTGGTGTTTGCTTCTTCTAGGTGTGATCCCTGCCACTCCTGCCCAGCCTGGTGCCATGGCTGACATGATTTTCGGGAGCGGGACAGGCCAGTGGGTTTGCCCCAACGACCGGCAGCTGGCACTGCGAGCCAAGTGAGTCCTTGTCACCCTCCTCCTCTCCTTCCAGCCTCAGCTCTGGCCTGAATCCTTTCCTGGTGTCTGTGTGGAGCACTGGTCTGCTGTCCTGTCACACAGACCCCACTGTACCCTGCCTGGTGGGACAGGAGCCTGCAAAGCTGGGGCTCAGGGCTGCCAGCCTGCCGTGGGAGTCCATCCCACCAGCCCTCCCCTGGCTGAAAGGAAGGGCCTGGAGGCAGGCTGGTATCTCTGCAGCACCCTAAATGTATTTGATAGCATCCCCCAGCTGCCAGCAGCACTCTTTTGTTTTAGGAACTTGTCATTTGATCTCGTTTTCCCCTGAAGTTAAAATTGCTGCATAACCTAAAGACTAAAAGGAGGGAGATGAGTCAAGCACTAGAACTGCATTTCTTTTTTGGGTGCTTTCCTTCTCTGGCAGCTGGTACCATGCCACTGCCACCTCTGCTCTTGCCTGAACCCCTGGGGTCATCCTGCTGCTGCAGAGTGTTGGAAAATAGGAAGGCACTCCACGTTTTGGGGGGACTGCCTGGCTGTGAACAGTGCACACCACTGCCACTTCTCCAGCCTGCACCTGAAAGCCTCAGTAAGACAGTTGTGCCAGAGAGTGCCCTGCATTCTGTTAGCAGCCATAACTTTATCCAGTGACCTCTAAACCCCTCCTGAATGGTAATTAATTGAGCTGTGAAAGCTCCTGCCTCTCGCGAAGTGAGCCAGGGAGAAACATCAGAGGGAAGTGGTTTGCTAAAGTCCTCATGTGAACCTGGCTTAGACCAAGCAGGGAAGTTGCCAAATTTATGTTTCCAAGCATGCCCAGTGATTTGTGTGTTTGAAAGGAGGACCTTAGAAGTGTGTGATCTGGAGGGAGGAGGATGCAGGTAATCCCTGTGTTTGGGAGTCTGCTGTTGGCATTTGTGGTGTCTGGCATCAGCACCCACCTCTCCAAGGGTACCCCCAGGAGCAGGGTAGCCATTCCCAGGGGCACTGGTTTTCTTTGTGGGCAGAGACAAACAGGATTGAGGGCTTGGAGTGGTGAAATACGAACTGGAGCAGAAAGGGAAGTGAGAGGGCAGGGAGAGACAGCACAGCACTTGGGATGCTGGAGGAGTGACGTGGTCAGTGAGAGGAGACTCCTGCTTTGGGCGTTAGTTGTGGAACAGACCCCTCTGATGGAAGGCTGACGTGGCTCTGTCTGGCAGGTTTGGCCTGTGGGGCAGGGCAGGGGTTTTGTGCTTTCCTTCCACAGCTGAATCCTACCCTCCACCCCCTCCCACAGGCTCCAGACGGGCTGGTCGGTGCACACATTCCAGACTGAGAAGCAGAGGAAGACGCAGGCTCTGAGCCCAAAGGAGCTTGAGGTCATTCTGGAAGTCATCCGCAAGGCAGAGAAACTGGACATCATCGAGCAGCAGCGCATCGGGTACAGTCACGTTCATTTATCCCCTTCCCTCCCGAGGAAAGGTCAGCACAGACAGAGGGGTGGCTCTCCCACCTGCCTGAGCTCAGCCTCCATCAGTCAGAGCATCCCTTAGGTCACTTATTTTCTCCTCCCACGTTGCTTGTTTGGAGGTGACGAACACTGGGAAGGATGTGATGTTTTCCTTCTCTCCGCGTCTTGAGCCTTTCTCACCTCGGGGCTTGCTGAGGTTGCAGCCCTGACACAGTCCCTGGAAAATGCAGCCTGTGCTGAGGCAGCTGCCCCAGTGGCTCTGGAGGAGGCTGGGAAGATGCCCAGTGCTGGTGGACGGATGGCTCAGAGGCCACTGCTGGCAGTGCAGTCAGGTTTTCCCTCGTCTGCACCACTCCCCTGGGATTTTGCCTGGAGCAGTGAATGAGTTGATGTTCTAGTTGGCTGAGCCCTCTGGATGGGTTTGCTAGCTTGAATTATTTAATTTACAGGCATCCTTTTGCTGCTGCAGATTTCCATTTGCTTTCAGTCCTGCTGGCGGTCTGGCCTCAGCTGTGGCTGTGATCATCCTGCACTACCTTAAAGCCAGGGAGTTGGGCAGTCCTGTAGCATTTCCCAGCAGCTTCTGTGCTCGTGAGACAGGAACCCCAGTGACTCCCACCCCGTGTCCAGCAGGCCCAGCTTCCTGCCTCTCCACTTCCCTGCGTAGAGCACATTAATGAGGGCTAATGAGAACTGACAGTGATGTTTCTGTGGTAAATGGGAGACCCCAGCAGCAGCCAGTGACCCTGAGGAGCTGGTTGTTCCTGTGTGGTGGTTGGTGTAGCTGCAGCAAGTGATGCCCTTGCTGTTCCCGTGCTGAAGCATTCTCTGAAATGCCTTTGTTAACTCCTGGGAGTTCTCTTGTGCCGAAGTCGAGGATCATAAATCCATTAATGATGGCTCGGTCTGGCTGTGCAGTCTGACCTCACCACCACAGGCAGAACCTCTTTCAAACAGACCTTGCCTTCCTCTCAGTGTGGGGCTTGGTTGACGGGACATTAGGACTAATGAGGATGGGATTGCATGGATAGCAGGATCGCTTCCTCCCTGAGCCTCCTGCACACACATGGCTGTGGCTGGTCACTGCCACTGATAAATGGCCTGGCTGATACTTGTCCCCATCTACAAATGGATGCCTGAAAATTGCCAAGCAGTGATCTCGTGACAGCAGCCTTGCTCTGCACGCTCTCCACATCCTGCATCCTAATTGCTTATCCTACCTTCCTTCCCTTTCCTCGTCCTGCTGCTATGGACATCGTGCATACATATGTGCTTCCTGTCTTCCAAGCGGGCTGTGGAACGAAGCAGGGAGCAGTTACTGGCATTCCTGTACTGCAGCCAGGCTCATTTTAGTCTGATGGCTTCAGTCTGGCCTTCCTGCTTCTAATGGGATTTGGGCAAGTCATGTGCCTGCAGTGCTGCTGTCAGGGACATGTAAAAATGGAGAGGGCTTGGCAGGTCTAACTCCTCTGCCCTTTCCCGGTGCTTTTTGACTTGCCTTGCTCTGAGTATTAAAAGCTTTTCCTGCTCTACAAGCAGGAAATGTTTGTGCTGAGACTGTGGCCCCAGTGACACTGAGTTCCTGAAGCGTTTAGGATCAAGCTCTTTGTGTGAGCTCTGCCCACTAGCTGAGTCAGGCCTCTCAGTGGTATTCCCAGTTTGATTATTCTGATCTTGGTGAAGGTTGGTAGATGGGCTTACAGGGATTTATATCTCCTGAAGACCAAGAGCCAGCTGATAGGAAGCACTGAGTGCAGACACTGAAGTGAAGGTACATATGGTCCCAGCAAGGGGCCCAGAACTGCACAGAAGAGGCAGAGGTAGGCTGAGTCTGGAGCACAGTCTGCAGGTTTTTGGCAAGCCTCAGTACCAGGTGCTTCCATTTCCAAGGTGAGCGCTGTGACCTCTGCTCCGCCTCTCTCCCCGCAGGCGCCTGGTGGAGAGGCTGGAGAACATGAGGAAGAACGCGATGGGGAACGGGCTCTCGCAGTGCCTGCTCTGTGGGGAGCCACTCGGGCTGCTGGGCAGCACGGCTGTCTTCTGCCAGGACTGCAAAAAGGTGGGTCTGGTCACACAGGTTCCTGCTGTTCCTGATGGCAGATCTGTCTAGGAAAGGCCACCGGGCCTCCTGGAAGCTGGATAACTCTGCACAGTTAACTTTGGCCCCGGTTGTCTAGGTCGGTGCTGTCAGACCATCAGATTTTCTCTTGCCTGTCTTATTCCTCAGGATCCTAAAGTGCCTAAACTGCCCTTAGTGCTGGGATGGGGTGTCTCAACCCCCCCTGCATCTCCCACTTGGGGACAGAAATGTACAATCATCAAGGACAACTCAGAGTCTGTGAGCTTTGCTGTGCCCTTAGACCTTCCAGCCACGCCTCTCTTCGAGAACTCAAGTCCACCCTCACATTCCAAACCAGTGTGAGTTTTCCAGCCCTGTGTTGTGTGTGTTGTTAACAGGACTTCAGGGTTGCTGTTTGGGCACCAGTTTTTGGGGAGACTGCTGCTCTGCCAGCGCCCCAGGGATGACTGCTGCCGGTCTAGGCTCCGCAGCCAAGGGGTTAATCTGTATTGCTGTGGAGATGATGATCTCCAAGGCAACCACCTTATCCTGCCTCTGCTGGGAGGCTGGTTTTCCTGCACTTGAAGCCCATCTTTCCCTGGGGAGACACCTCTGTAAGTTACTCATCTCAGCGTGTTACCTGTGCAGGGGTGAGGGTACCTGCTGTGTGCTGGAGTGTTTCTGACTCGATGGTGGTTGGGTGGAAGGGAGCAGCCTGTGCTGACTCTGTCCCCGTTGGGAACTGGCATCAAGGAGACACTTACCAGTGTCACCAGCCTGTCACCGAGGAGATGTCCTGTGGAGCCCACAGAGTAAAACCTGCAGCTTTACTGTGGAGTGCTGCGTGTTGGCACCTCTGTGGTTAAGGGGTCATGCAGGCCACGGTGGAGAACCTTCTGTGCTGACAGTGCTGGAGTTAGTGGGATGCAGTTCTCATGCAGAGCAGGCTGCCAAACTGGGGCTGCACTGGTCCACGGTTGGCTGCAGCGTTGCTCTTGAAGCTCTTGTGGGAGATGGAAGGGAGGTGGGTGTCCCATGCAATCAGACCCGAGGTCCCACCACCCTTCCGTCACACTTGCAGGGCTGGGAGCTGCTGGGAGCTGTGCTGTCTCTGCTGTCAAGTGGGTTTCTCCACCGGATCCAGTTTGCAGAAGTAGCTTGACTGATGCAGGGATTATGCAGAAGAGTCCTTGTAAGGCAGTGTCTGGGAAAGGGAATGCAAATCTTTGAGCGCCTGGGTCCTCTAAACCAGGGAGAAAGTAGCTCTTGAGGAAGGGGTGGGGAAGGAAGCAGCAGTAGAGTACTGGGAAGTGAAAGGTCTGGTTTGAATGGGAGCTGTGGGGCAGCTCTGAGAGGAGCATGGCCTGTGTGCACGTGGCCTGTGGAGAATGGGTGACAGACAGGAGACGGCAGGAGAAGCAGGCTGCTTCCTGTGTTTCAAGCATGTGGAATAACAGGATGTGCTGTATTCCCGCCTTCTTCCCCTGGCAGTTCTGCTCTCACCTTGTCAGAAGCCAGCTAGGTCATGTTGCCACAGGGCTTTCCAACCTCTCTCCTGTGAGCCCAGTACACTACTGAGGAGGCAGAAGCTGATTCAGTCACTTCCCAGCCTTTTCCATTTGCAGCTGCAGACAGGAACCCCCAGCTGGTGGCACAGCATGAGCCTGAGGCTCTGGGAGAGCTGTGACCAGAAAACCCCAGAGAAAGGATGGGGTTTTTTCTTTATTTATGGTTATTCACTTTTTGTCTGGAGTCTGTTGGGCAGTTCAGGAGCATTCATATGCAGGTTGATTTAAGGTGAGACCCTACTTTTCCTGTGTGCTTATTGCAGCTGCTTGCAGCTTGGCTGCACTTTTCAGCTGTGTGCAAGCCTAGGGGAGTGCTGCCTGGGTGCCCTGGGCTTCTCCCCTTACTCCTTTTTAATGTTGTGAACTCAGGGAACAGTCACCCCTCCAGCAGAACGCACAGGATGAACTCCTACTTCAAGCTTGTTCCCTCTTGTCCAGGGACATCCATCACTTGTGCAGTGCTGTATGGAATAAGCAATTTGTCAGGGAATTATGGATTTTTAAAGTTCGTATTTTTCTTGCAGGCAGTGCTCTGTTACCATCTCATTGCAGCCTGTTTAATTCAATGACTGGAATTGTAATGATGCATCTGAAACATAGCAAAGAATTTACCCTCGGCAAGCCCCTTCTGCCGAATGGAGGTTCTTGCATTTCTCGTAGCCTGATGGATTTTCTAAGTGCTGCATTCTGCTTTATGAAGAATGCTTTTAATATTAGTTTTTATTACCTTAGAAATGAAGGCATTATGGCAAGACAAAGATGCATGCAAATCCAGATGTGTTAACAACAGCAGGAGTTAGACAAAGCACAGTGTGCCGTTTACCATGCAGAGGGTATCCTGTATAAAAGGTGAAGTGTGAGCAGGAGAAGAAAGTGCTTTGTCTTGTATTTAATGAGAAATGGGGCTGCATTTAATGTCCTTGATTTTTTTGTCTTCTTCTGAGGGGTTGTGAGTGATGCTCAGTTTTCCAGCTAGTCTGCAGAGAAGGGGAGGAGGAAAGCGCCGTTCTGTATTGGAATTTTGAAAATTTATGGCAAGGAGTAAAATCGGTTGGAAGCTTCCACTAGAGGGAGCGTTTGAATGTGCTATTCGTGTGGGGATTGGGATCTTTGAGGGTATTTCAGACTGAGTTCCTCCCTCGGATTTTGGTTTGAGGCAGGGAAAGTTGGGGTGATTGAATCTGCAAATCCCCTTTGGCTTGAGTTTTGATGCACCAGACCCAATAGGTTGTTCCTTGTTTCCCTGTGAGAATGAGGACAGGAACAGCAAGACGGAGAAGAGCACCAACTTCTGTGGGGGCTGCTGATGCCTCCCTGCTTTCTGTGCAGCATGAGTTGGGAACAGACCTTCCTCTGGACTACACTGACCAAAACAGTTGGGTGTTTATTCATGCAATGATGCCACTGCCTCAAGTACCATCATTCTGTCACTCTCCTCCTCCAGACCTGGGCACTGAGGGCTGACTGAGCCACTGAGACCTTTGTCCCTGGACACAGACCTCCAGGCTCACGGGAGCCTGGTTAGGGGGATATGTAAGTCCTTACCTGGGGATATCAAATTCTCATGTGCTTCTCAGCAAGGTTTTGCTCTCCAGAGCCCTCTTGCGAGTGGCTTTTGCTCTGTGAGGATCAAAGAATTCATCCAATTTCTCATTCAAGCTGTATGCCAAGGCTGATAGGCATCAGCTTCATTATATAATATTAGGTGATTCAGGTTGTAAATGGCTTGTAATGCCAGCGGAGACATGAAAGGTCCCTTGTGCAGCAATAAGGGCTGTCAGGCATTCAGGAAATGTGTGTGTAGCTGTGGTCCTGCCCACTTCCTAAACACAAATCAATAGCAAGGAGCATGTGGTGAACTGGAGGGGAAGCTGTGGGGTTTAAGACTGTGTGTGTGAGGGAGGGGAGGAGAGAATTTCCAATCTTGTACTTGGTTACAGCTGCTTTCCATGCCACAGAGATTGGGTTTAGGATTCAGAGGAATAAAAAAAAAAACATTCGGAAATATGTCTGCGGGTCATGAGGTTTGATTTGCCCTGTGCAGTTCTTTCTCTGGAGTCAAGGACTGTGCTGTAGGTTTGCCTTTGTCTCATGTCCACATAGATCTGAAGCAGCTTCCTACAGTGAATAGTTCTCCAGGATAAATAAGAAAATTGTGCCGTGTTTAGGTTTCTAAGGAAAGCAAAACAGAACTCTTGGGAGAGGTGTTTCTCACCCTTCTCTCTCCCAGGGGCTCTGTGGCTCTGGGGAGTTACCAACACCACTTTTTTTTTTTTCTCTCTCTCTCTCCTTGTTTCAGAAAGTTTGCACCAAGTGTGGAATAGAAACCGTTGGAGCCCAGAAACGTCCTATTTGGTTGTGCAAGATCTGCAGTGAACAGAGAGAGGTAAAATACAGCTGTGGAGAGATGGGGCTCAGCAGCTTTCACCTGCCTGCCCCAAGTCTGCGCAGAGCCTGCCTGAGCTCTTCCCTGTGCCTGGACACTTGTGAGGCAGCTTGGGATGGGGTTTGGGAGGCTTGGCTGGAGGCCAGGCAGGCTCAAACACACACAGTGGTGACAACTTTGGTTTATGAGGGGGTGGAGGAGAAAAACCTCACTGGCACCTGGAGCCTGTATGGCTTTGTGGAATTTTTCTAGCCATGGCCATAAAGAGACTGTTACCTTACACTCTTTCCCTCCTGGCTCTGTGGCAAATAAACTTGGCTAAATGGTTTTTTTAATGCAGCTTCAGAGATGTAGAGCGTAACTGCAATATTTGTCCCTCTAAAAATAACTAGGGTTGCAGCTTTTAAATCTGTTTTCCTCCCTGCCTGCAAAATCCCATAACTTGCCAGTGTGAGACTTATAACGCAGGTCTCTAGGTTTTTATATCCTTCATCCTCGACTTCACACTGCAAAAAAGTAATGGGCTGCCTCAGTTCTTGTCTGCCAGCCAGCATCCACCAACATCAGGGCTCGCTGCTCTGTGGTGAAGTCTACGAATTTGTTCTGTGATCACAGACAGATTTTCACTTGTTCCCATCAATTTATTTTGCTCTTTTGCTTGTGGTCCTTGAGCATCAATCCAGTGCAGCTGTTTCTGACCAGCACAACCGAGTGTGTGACCTGGGTGCTCTGCTAAATCAATTTTTGAGGCGTAGTGACAGCATTTGTGCAGGTGTTAGAGAGGCAGAAATTTTTTATTTTTTTATACTAGTTGCAAAAACTTAGCATTGCTTGGGTTTTCCACTGAAGGGGATTGTTTGTGTGGGAGCACTCGCAAAGCCCGTGTTCAGGCAGGATGAGGGACACATAACTTTTGAACAGCAGTGTGGGTAGGGCAGGCAGAGCTCCTTGGATTTTGATAATAATTTGATACACTGAGTCATCCAGATGTTTTGAATTCTGGACAGAGATCCCAAAATAGAGAGTGAGGCAGGTGTATGTATTTTCTGTGCTCTGCAGGGAAATGCGTATGGGACTAAAATTTACTTTATTTCTTTTGGTCCATTTTTTTCTGTGTTTTTTGGTTTTTATTTATCTCAGTCTGTACAACTGGGTTTTTTTCCTATTTCTTCAAAAAACAATAAGGAACCCTGGTCACTGGACAGAGAATATTACCTGTGGCCAGTGTGTGAGGGTACAATAACCTTCAGCACTAGCTCTCTCTGTGAAACCTGAGATAAAACCAAAGTGCTTTCCTGATGAAAATGGATGGAACTTTCCTTCTTAGACTAACTAAAATATAGCCCCATCTTGCCTGCCAGCTCTAAGCTTCTGCTTTGTTTTTCCATTCTCTTTAAGGTCAGTTCAGGTCTGTCTCCTTTCTTGTTTGTGATGGTGCTGGTGCCCTGAACAGGAGAAGGTTGGAAGGGTCACAGTGTGGACACACAGCCAGACATCAAGTCATACGTCCCCTCTGTCTTCCCCCATGCCCTGCCTTTATTTTGAGGGAATTGGGAATTGAGAAATAGCAGAAGCCTTGAGGCATGTCAGCCAGGGCAAGGAAGTTGAGGCAAATCAGAATAAATGCCTGGAAAGTGACTTTGATCAGTGGCTTTGGTGAGTGGCTTTGGTCTTCCCTAAGTGTGTGAGGAAGAGATGAGGCTCTTGGGCCTCAGGCTGATGGCTGGTACAGGTGCAGTCTCTGAAGCTGGTTCAGGTGTAATGGTATTACTGGGCATGCACTAAATTAACAGGTTTCTTTTAAGAGCTTGTGTTCACAACCAGTGCCTTGTTGGTGTCTGTTTCTGTGGTCTGACTCTCTCTCGTGTTGCCTTCTGCTCTGGACCAAACCCATTTGGCCGTGCTCTTTGCTGCAGGTGATATTTGCTGTCGACGAGTGCAGATGGATGTCTGCTCTTTGGGATCATATTGTCTCATTTCTGTCTAAACCTCTGAATCCCACATGTGGTGATTAGGTATCAGCCCCATTTTATTTCCTGGAGTCCTGGCAGAGAGCTTCAGGAACGCCCTGGAGTGCTTAGGGTTGTGTGATGGAGTAACAAGTCCATATCACCCTTCTTCTCTCCCCTTGTTGGTGCACAGTGTGACTGAGCAAGGTTCTCCTTTAGCCAACCCAATATGGACTTAAGGAAGGCTGATCCCAGGCCACAGAGCTCTGGCAATGCCTAAACTTGACCACTGTAGTGGGTGAGTGTTTGCTGCTGGTGCAGTCCCCCTCCCCAGGTGTGTGATGGGATGTGGTGTTTCCAGGTGAGGTGATTCCCTCCACATCAGCGCTTTGATCACTGTCTGATTTTCTGAACCACTGCTCAAGCTATTTGGGCATGATATTGGTGAAGCTCTTGACTCTGTTAGTGAGAGACTGCCAGGCACTGAAGTGGGAAAGGGAGGTCATTCGGAAACCCAAGTGGACTAAATGGTGTTGGCTGGAGTTAATCAGCGTCATCTGGCTGGAAGGAGAGCCTTGGACTCTAATTGTCCCCTTTAGCCTCTGCCGTGCACTGAGTGAGCACTTGTGTCCCACCAGGCTCTCGGGCCAGGATGATGGGGTTGGACATTCCCATGTACCAGCTAACAGCTGCAGTGTGGGGCATTGTTCCTGCATGCCAAAGCTTTCATCCTTCCACCTTCCTTATTATTATTTATCCCTGCAGGCTTGGTTTGAACCAGCGTAAGTTTAGTGACATGTGGCAGTCGTCTCCCCCTTTTGCCATGTGGACAGAATCTGAGCTGGCTCCAGTGATTAAATCATCACTTTGCCTGGGTCAAATGAAGACCAAAGCAGCAAGCTGTTGTTTAGATGAGTTCTTCAGCTGGAATCGAGTGCTTGCTGTCCACAGATCCCTTTGGGAATCCCAGCCTGAGCCACTCAGAGGTGTTCCGTGCTGCTTTCTGTTTCCTTGAAAACCTCCACTGGGAAGGCTGTGCTGCATAGCGATGAGGAACAACTTGCTCTGACACCGTCTTATTTCTGGAGAGTGGAGGCAGTTAATGGGCTCTGCGTGCTGCTTGGCATCCCAGTGATCCAGAAACAAAGCAGAGCCTTCGGCAGCGCTGGATGGGCACAGGGTGAGGGTCTCCAAGGGGCCAAGAGGAGCTGGGAGGAAAGTACTGTATTCTAACACGGCCAGGACCTGACAGGGCCTGGATGTTCCTCCTGGCAAAGAGAGCATCCCCAAGGACCCTGCATCAACAGTGCATCTCTTCTTTCTGAAATAAGATAGAGCTCACATGCTGTAGGCCAGAACTGGCCTGTTGGGAGATTCCACTTGTCCCAGGTGTTTGCAGAGGCAGCTATGGAAAACCCTCTTTTGTTCTTCCAGGATTCTGTGGTTGTTTTTCTTTGCAATGTCTTCAGAGGTCAGTGGAATTAAAGCAGATGTGGATTGTGATTTAGTGTTCCTGCAAGCAAGGGTAGAAACAAATTTGATCAAGCTTCCATTCAGCTTTGAGGGCAAGACTCTCCCTTCCTACTTCCCTCCTCCATGTGCTGCATCACCTCTCTTGGCTTTGATCTTGCTCTGCCTTTCTGAAGACAGCACGGAGGGCTGATCCTCCTTGGGGCAGTCCTGTTCCTGCCTGTGTATAGAATCCCATGGCATGGTAGGGGTGCTGATCCCTGGCTGCAGCAAACACTGGCTGTGGGTTTGCAGTGAGTCTCTTTGCTAATGTGGCAGTGAAACACCCATGGGAATGAGTGCAGGGCAGAAAGGGAGCAGGTCCTCCGGTGAAACGGGCTTATTGCAGCAGCTGTCAGAGGAGCAGGACTTGCCTGGGAGGAGCAGTGGTGGATATATATACAGCTGGAATGATTCCCTGCTGCCAGGCCTCTGGCAGAGCACGTGAGCTTGATAACAGCTTGGGCAGCAGTGCCCATGCTGAATTAGTCGCGTGTGGCTGGATCCTGCCTGTCACCTCCTGGCCTGAAGGGGAAAAAGGGACCTGCTGTGCTTTGTCAAATCCCTGCCCAGCCGCTTAACTCTCTGCACAGCCTTGTTTTGACTGATAGCACCTGGTTCTGCAAAGCACCTTCCCGAATTACCCCTTTTTAGATATATATATTATTTTTTATATATCCATAATTAGCGATGCTATCATCGTAATTAAAATCCTCTTGGAAGCATTCTTGCACATTTACATTTGAATTGACACATCCAAAATTGTAGCGATAATGAAAGCGGTTTCAGAAGAGTGGGGGGAAAGCTTTTTTTTTTTAAACTCCATCGAATATGAAAGAGAGTGTCAGCTATCAGGGACCTGTTAAAAGTTTTAATTTGCCCCCTCTGCTTCACTTTCCTTTTAATTTCTTCTCCTTCACTAAGCAGCGTTTTCATGGCTGGCTGCGTTTCTCAGTTTATCACAATAAACCATGCAGGGGAGGAACATCACCGCGCCGGAGGAATGGGAGTCGTCTCCTCCCCTTTTGCCCCCAGGGCTTCCCTTTTCACATACACACTCATACCATTTTGAACATTATAAAGCAACATAGCCCAGGGTTATTCCTGCCTGGCATGATGATTTCTTGGCAAAACACCACACTGATGGAGAGGAGTGTTTATTTTGGGTGACTCTGGATTGAACCGGAGGGATGTGCACCTGTTTGCAATTGAAAGAACTCATCAATAGCCTCTGCCATATTATTTTGGGGGTGGTGGCAAGTAGTTAGACTCAAAATAGTGTCCTCTAGAATAGAGCCACAGGGGAAAAAAAGAGGCCTGATTGAAAGGGGAATGATAAATTGTTGAAGGCTGGCAGCCACTGCAGCTTGAGAAGCGTCGGGGTCAGGGGTGCGATAGATTTTGCTATTCCGGAAACAAAGCTTGGAATAGTAATTCCACTGCCTTTTAATTTTCTTCATCCTCAAGTGCTGAATGTGGGAGTTGACAACAGATTGCTGTAAATAATGTAATTGGAAATCTCTGTGTTATGGAAAAGCAGATGAATGCAAATAACGAAGCTGAAGAGCGCTCGCTCTTTCTCCCTGCCAGCGGTTTGCAGCGTGCCAGAGCCGTGCTGGAGAGCTGGGACAAAGTGGGTGTGTGGGCATGTGCTGCCTGCAGGCGATGGCAGCGAGGTGCTCCCGGGGTGGCTGCGCTTTGCAGGTGCCTTTCTCTTCACTGTAACCCACGAGAACCTGCTCCCCCACCTTTTGGGGGGTCGAGCGGTGTTGCTGGTGTCAGCATGGGAAGCTAAAGGTAGTGGTTTTCCTCTCACCAAGCCTGTACTGCTGTGAAGGAAAGGGCTGCAGGATGAGAACAGCGACCACGTGGCACAAGCAGGAGGTGGTAGAGCAAAATGTGGCTTTGCAGCAAAAGCAGCTCTGTTTAGGGGACGTGGTTTGGTGAAGAGAACTCTAGGGGGGCCGGAAGTGTTTGTTATGATTCCTTCAGCTGTGATCCCATCCCTTCATCAGCAAGTCATAATGTTTTCCCTGTTTAGGAGCTTGTTTTAGCACTTGTATGCTCAGAGAAGTTTGAGCAGTAACATGGGTTTCACCAGGGCCCAGCAGTTCTCTGTTAGGTCCCATTTACAGGCTGCACTTGAAAGTGCTCGATAAAATACACATCTGGTTCTGCATTTCTCATCCTATAGCTGTAATGATGGCTTGATGCAACTTTAATAGGAATAATATCAGGGTTATAAAAGGCATTGAGCTCTCTGGACTTGTCATGGCCATGGCTGTTAAATTGGTTTGAAGTAATAAAAGGAGTGTGGTGCTGAATAGCTCTCCTCACCTGCTTTGCTTTGGGGTAATTTAGGTGTCAAGGGAGGCAGAAGGACAAGGAGCCTGAAGGGAGTTGGTGTTTAGTGTGGATTTTGGTTGTGTTGGGCCAGTTTGAGCGCAGGGCCACGGACAGATGGTGAACTGTGGTGTGGCTGCTCTGTCCTGAGCCACAGGCAGGGCCACCCCATCCTGATCTGGAGTAATGCAGATACTGATCTTTACTCCCCTCTGTTGAGCACTCAGAGCAAGGGATGATCAATGTTCCTCAAAATTGAGTTGTTGCAAGAGACTGGAAGGGGCTGGCTGGTGAAACTCCAGCTCCACCCAAACTCAGGCTGCTGTGGGGCACGGGACTGGTGGGAGCAACGTTCTGTCCTCCTTGGCAAGGGTCAGCTCCTGCTAATAAACAGGAGTTTTATTCTTGGAGCGCCATTACAGATTTATTAATTTAAAATCAAGCAAGAACTTTGCTGTCAGGCCACTCTTGAGATCAGTCAAACTGCCATCAATAGCAGTCAGCAGCATCGATCTGTTTTGATGCATGGGTACTAAAACTGACCCTTGTGCCCATGTGCAGAACAGAACGTGATCCGTGGTGGTTTGGGATGGGCCGTGCTGCTAAACCGGGGTGGCAGAGGGACTGAATTCATACAGGGGAGAGCGTCTTGCTGCAGCTGTTTTAGAGCTGATCTCAAAATTATTTCAGTGCTGCTGTAATAAGACCAAACTCTATTAGAGGCACCAATTTAAAGCGAATATGTATGCAGAGAATCAATTTTATACTACTATTACCACATCAGAGCTGGGTGTATTATATCATTAACTCTTTCTATAACGACTTGCTTTGGGATAGTGAGAAACCTGGGGGCGACCAGCCTTTGTTGCAGCAATCCGTGCTGTGTCTGATTGGTTTTATGGTGTGCCTAAATTGTAGTTCGCCTGAAGATAATAGGTCTCTCCAGTGCTTCAAATTAAATTACAGATGTTGCAAGGTCTGTTCAGAGAACGACTGTACCAGAGGGTTGTTTCCTCCCCAGCAGTTTATAGAGGGAAGGTGTGTGTGCCCCAGCTACTCACTGAGCATCAGGGGATGGACAACCTGCCCTCCTCAAGCCATGGCACTGCTTGGGGTGCAAACCCCGTGCCTGCCACAGTCCCTGTGCTCCCACTGTGTCCTGTGTGTGCAGCTGCTCCCAAAGCCTCCAGCCTTCCTCTCATGAGGGAGACCTGGGCTTACCCAGGCTGCAGCTCCTGCATGGTGCATCTTCACCTGAGTTGCAGTGGGCTGAGCTCTATACAGAGCTGTCCATCCCAGACTTAAAAAATATATTGCATTTCCCAGTTCTTGGGTTTGCAGGGATAGAAGAGCCTGTTGCTCCAGGGTCTCTGTGCTGTTGTACACACTGTACCAAAAGCTGTGCAGTCCCATGTGCTGGCAGAGGGGACAGAAGGAGCTGTGTCAGCTTGTGCCTTGACTGGCTGGGTCACTGTTTTGGCTGTAGGCACAGTGGTGAAGGAGCTGGTAAAGTGTCCTGCCTGCCAAGACCCCTTCTCTGTAGAAGAACTTGCAGTCTTGGGAAATTGGCTTCCCAGCTTTTTGCTTGGATGTGAGGCTCACCATCCATCTGGGTTGTTACACACCAGGAAAATGTTGGTGTAATTGTAGGGTGCTCTCACCTACTGGTCTCTAAATCCTGCTGTGGTGCACAAGTGTCTCTCTTGCACTCTTATAACTGATGTGTGTGCTGGGTCATACACACTCTGCTGTCTTCTGCTGGGTGCTCTTTTAAAAACCTTACTCTCAGGTTCCCCCCTGAGTTCAAATTGCTGTCACTTGGCTTTCAAGACCCCAAACACAGAGATTTGAACTCTCTGTGTTGATGGCTCTGAACAAGGAACCAGGGAGCAATCTCCTCCCATCAGTGAAATGGGACCTCTGGTGTCCTGCTTTTTGTGCCTGCATGAGGTAAACTCCTGAGTGCCAGGTTTTGTCACTGCCCTCTGATTAAGCCCTAAATGCAAATTACAAATGTATTGCTGCAATTAGGGGTATCTTCGTTTGCACCCATTGCCGTAATGGTGATACTGTTTGTGAAATGCTTTGGGAACTTGGAGTGAAAACACTGATCTTCTCTCTGAACAACACTGCAAGGTTTCTACCTCCTTGCATGAAATAAAAAATGATATTTTTACTATATTAACGTATTTTTGCCGTGGCTGTCTCATTAGCTCATTATTAGACTGCTGGAAGGCACGAAAGAATTAGGTTTGTGGAGGCCATTTCTCCTTGTCTGAGCTGCCACCCTTTTCCCTTCCTCTGGCTCGCATCAGGCTTTATATTAAATATACTTAATAGAGCACCTTCATCATAAGCTGCATTAAAACTAAATTGGAGAGGAGAGGCCGTTCTTACAGGAGATATTACAGTTTAGTGCTCGCAGTCCATTTCCTGCTCCAGGTTCAGGTTATTTGAGTGTTGTTCTTCTCGTCCTGGGGTTTTCAGGCTCGTTAAATGATCTGGCTTGGCCTGAATTGCTCTGTGAGATGAACACTGAGGTTGTGCCATTCGGTACAACACGAGGGGACATTTCTGCTGTCCCATTCTCCAGCTGTTGCCAGACTTTGACTGCCAGAAGTAAAGCAACCCAGGCTGAGGGACACATCCCAGGAAGGAAGAGAGACTTGTCAGGGCTTTCTGTTCCTCCAGCCAGCGCAGGGCTTGTTTCACTCTAAGCAGAGCATGTGCTTGGGGCTGTTGCCACTCATGGCGCCCGGCCTGCTCTCTCCAGGGTGCTTTTCTTTTTGTGTATTCCCAGTGGGAGACCAATAGACGCAGAATCTGAACTGCTGAACTTAGTGCAGGACAGGGATCTTCATCCCAGTGTGTTAAGTCTAGGAATGTGTATTCCACTCAAGTACAACATCAGAGAAACATTCAGTCATGACCTGGAGAGTATAAGAAGCTCTGCACGATCACCTTCTGCTCCTCCTTCAATCTGTGCCTGCTGCTCATCCACATTTGTAATTTTTTAGTTGTGGGAGAAGGACTGAAATAAAGCTGGGCTGACAAGGATTGGGGAGGAATTTGGGATTCTGTGGTAGATGCAGATTGCAGGGGAACTGTTGGGCTCTGTGAGCTGGAAGGGTTGACTTCCCTGTGTTTGAGTGGGGTCCAGGTAGCTCACAGGGAATGGCTGGGCTGAGCTTGGTGGGGAGCTCATTTTGTGGTGGTTGTGCTCTCTTGCTGTAAAAACCCAGGCTTAAGGTGTTGTGTCTCTGTCTCTGGCAGGTTTGGAAGAGGTCTGGGGCGTGGTTCTACAAAGGGCTGCCCAAGTACATCACGCCTTTGAAGAGCAGCAGCAAACCCATAGAGCTGCACTCGCAGCCGTGGCAGAGCGAGCCGGCCGGGCTGGAGTCGGAGAGCGTTGGGACCAGCCGATCCTTCACCTGGGCCAGGGGAAAAGGTGGGTTGTCTGCTGCCCAAAAAGGCCCCAAAAGCAGGTGGGAGAAGGACCTGGCTTCTACTGTGGCTAGAAGGATTCAGCTAATAGGGGAGGCCCTCTGTTAGAGGTGAGGGTTATCCCACAAGGTGTGGTGTGCTTCCCGTGTGGGCAGTGCTGGGTTTTTATGCTGTTTTGTATGTTTTTTCGAGGTTAAGTGCAGGGCCCAGACTAGTCCCAGTCCTCCTGAACTCCTGTTCCTTCAGTCTCTCCCTGCTTTCCTCCATTCCTTGCAGCTCCCGCTGTTTTTCTGGGACTGCCAAGGGAGGGATGAGCCGTGGAAGAGGCATCTGTCTGCAGTCACAGCCCAAAGAGCTGCTCCTGCTGAACTCCTTGGGATTGTGCCACTGATGGACATTGCTGTGCAGCCAAGGCTGACCAAAGGCTGATCTCATTCCTCCCTCCTTGGGGCTGCTTGCTCCTTGCTTCTGCTGCTCTGCAGAACATCCCTGGGCAGATCCTCCAAGTTGCTTTGAGATGAGTTAGAAAATAACACCGTCAGCATCTCCCTGGGGATTTCCTGGGGCCTGGAGCAAGTGGGCAGAGACATTCTTCTAACAGGCAGTGGGTAGGAGTGAACTGCTGCTGGCTGTGTCCTTTTGTGCCTGACCCTCTGAGCAAGTGTCAGGGAAGAGTGACCTCTGTCCCCAGGCCTTGGGGAGGAGGCTGAGGTTTGCAGCATGGAGAGCTCAAAGCTGAGCTGTCCTTTAAATGTCTCTTGGAGAAGCTGTTGATTAACTTGGCCCTGTGCAGGGCTGAGGCCAGAGCACTGACAAGCCTGAAGGTTTATTAGCTTCAGCACTCACATCTCTGTTCTTTGGGGGAGACCTTGATTGAAGTAGACCATTGTATCGCATCTTGGATCGCTGCCGTGTCAGATCCCATTCACAGCACTGCCTTGTAGGGCTTTTCCTCCCCCTCTCTTCCATCTGCCCACCCAGTTGTTGCTCACACACCCACCCCAGTGCTGTGCCCAGAGCCAGCAGGGAGGACACAGCAGCTCAGCATTGAGGAGCCAAGTGCTCGGGGTCGTCAGCACAGCAGTGGCTGAGTGCTGCAGAATTAGAGCTGCTGCCAGTCTGCTTTGATTTCTCCTCCTTTCTTTCTGGTGTGGATTAGCAGAACTCTCTCCCCTTCTTTTGCTGTTAGATCCCCTCAGTTGGAGAAGTCCTCTTCAGCAAACGAGGCGTGTGCCCTCTTCCACTTACCAGTGGTGCAGGGGGAAATAACCCTTTAATAAAGAGGGCTCAGGAGACTTGGGTTTACAAACCTTCTTTTCAGGCCCCAGCTAGGAAAGTACTCCCAGCCCTACTGTAACTTTTGTAATTAAAGACAAATTAGATCAACAGTAGATGGTTGTGCTTCCCTCCAGGAGATGCTCAGAAGGAGTTGTCTTAGCAAAGAGACTGATTGATGAGGTTGTTTTTTGTTAACGTGATACAGAAAACATTAGGAGTCAAAGCCTTTCAGCCTAGACCTGACCTGCTGTTTAGTTCAGCTTTTTAGTTGAGTTTAGTTTTTGGAGAAGGCCTCCCCATAAATATTGGCAAGGGCAGCAGAGGAGCAGGGGGAGGACAGCAAAGTGACCTTTGGTAAGCTTTGATGTGGGTGACGAGCTGCCTTTCTCCCTGCCCTGCGATGTTTGTCTGGCTGTTGTTTTATGGGTTGGATAATACTAATTTATGGCTTTATTTTCTGGTGCTTTCTTTCCCTGTTGCCCTTCTCTGTTAGGCTGCCTGTCCTCTGGACAGCTCTCAGTGGGCGCTGCGGGCTGTAATTCATCTCTGGAGCTGGGAGCTCGTACACCTCGCTCCTCCATTTAACTCCTTTTCCCCTGCCAGTGCTGAGGCTCCTGCTGTTTGTCCTCCCAAAGCTCTGCCGTGTGCAGGGCGGCCGCCTTCCCCCGTGGAGATGTGTATCCATGATTTTGCCATTGTGAATCCACAACTGGGCCTGGACTGAGCTTTCCGAGGCCGTGACTAACAAGGCAGCCTGGCTCACCCCTGCCTGGCTGATAGCATTTGTCAGCTCACACCTTGTACACCCTCATCCAAACACATCCTTTCAGCACTGAGGAAAGCCCTGTTGCTTGTTTGGCAGGATGTTCTCGGGAATGAGCTCTGGCATTTAACATGCCTGCCTCTGACAGGCTGCTCTCCGTGGGGTTTCCATTATCTTGGAAACCATGTTTAACCCCTCCACTCACTTCCAACGTGCTGAAGGAGCCGTCTCTGAGCTACTGAGGGATTCGAGTCAGGTAGGACCAGCACAGGCGTAGCCAAGTCCTGCCACAAGCCCTGGACATCCTCTATGCCAGGAGCTGCCTTTCAGCAGGGATGGGACAAACTTCAAGTGTCCCTTTTCCCCCCTTCAAAAGCAAGGGATTAGTGCCAGGCCCTGGGTACTGACTGCTCCCACTGCAGCGGGACCAAGGAAGCACAGGAATGTACCTCTTGGAAAAAAAGCCAACCCCACAAGGATGAAGTTTTATTTTTGCACACCCAAGTGTTTCTCTTGTGCTCACGGACACTGGGATTTGCTGTTGCCTATAGTTTTTCTGTAATAAACAAGCAGTTGCCATGGGAACTCTGCTATTAGTTAAGGCACAAATGTATTGTCACGGGGAGAACAGCAGTAATATTTCTTGTGCTGGGGAACAGCTCTGCTCCATGTGGTGGAATGTGGGTGGGATTCTGCACTAGGTCAGGCAGGACAGGGCGTCAGGGGATGGGGAGCAATAGCAGCAGGGCTTTCCTTCTTCCAAACTCTGAGTTCTGCAGAAAAAAATGGAAAGCATCGGGGTGGGAAAAAAAAAAAAGTGTGATCCCTGAGCTGTTGTACTGTTTGGCATGAGGGCTGCCTGCTGCTCTGCTCGGTCTCTGTGTTGCCAAGCAATGCAACATGCTGGGCTTGGTGCTGGTGGCGGCACTGGACAGTGACTGAGCAGGGGGGTGCCGTGAGTTCATCCAGTGTCTGTGTGCTGGAGGCCAAATCCCTGAGTGATGGAGCAGAGAGGAGTGTGCTGGGGCATGTCAACAGCTTAGCAGGCCACCAAGGGGGGTCCTCCAACTTGCCAACAACTTTGGACAGTGACAAAGCTGCAACTTGTGCTGTTCCTGGAAGGGAGAGCGGTTTAGTCCAGTCCCCTCCTCCTGCTTAGGGATGATCCTGCAGCTATGGGCAGTGCTGGGTGTGATCCAGTGCAGGAGCTGCCCTCAGTGAGACACTTGGGTTGTGATAATACTCATCGTCTCTGACTCTTTCACCCGCAGGGTCCAGAGGGTTGTGTGTGCCAAGGATCCGGGTGCCGCAGGGGATCCGTGTGCTCAGGGGCTCGTGCTCAGCCCGCTCACCCGGTGCCTCTGGGCTGTGCCGGGGGTGTGTGGCTGCTGAAGCTGTTGCTGCAGGGTGTCCTTGTTGCTTTTCCTGTGTTTTTGACAGCTGCAGGAAGCGCCAAGTGTGGTGTGTGCCGGGGCTTAGCTCTGCCCTGTGCCGGGCAGCAGGAGGGAGCGTGGCTGGCTCTTCCCAGCGCAGCCCTGCCCGTGCCAAGCGCACGCATTGACTAACAGAGCTCAGCCCCAGCCAAATGCTCCTTCTTCCCAGCCTCAGCACATCCTCCCCCCACAGTCCTCTGCTGCTGGGGTTAAGTGCAGCCAGCAGCCCTCCACCATTCCCTGTGGCTCTCTGTGCCACAAGGCTCCGGTCCCTCTGGCTTGAGATTGAGCCACGGGCCATAGGGGTCGTGGGCTCTGCCAGCAGCTGCAGGGCTTCGGGCCCTCGATGAGTGACCCATTCCCTGTGGGAATACTGCTTTTCTAGCAAGTTTTATCTCAGCATATTTTTTTTATGAGCTTTTTTTCCAGTCAGCTGGAGATAGGGATAAATCTGTTCCCTTCTCTCAAAGTACAGCTGTCCAACGACTCTTATTGATATATCAGCAACTGCTGGAACACCAGATTTAATACTTCTGGGCTCTGGAAAGTGCCAGCAGAAGGTCTGGGAGCTTTGGATGAAGAATTACCTTAAAGGGAAACATTGGTGCAGTGAGTAAAATACACTCTTATTGGCAGCAGAGGAAATGAGAGCAGACAGGGCTGCTCCTGTGGTGCGAGTGCCTTCGTGCCATTAATATTTTCTTCCTCTTGTGCTGGTTCTCTCTGAACTACTGAATGGCAGAAGGGCAGGCAGCTAAAGTCACCTCCACTGATTCACTGGGGCCTTCTCCAAATAAATCCTGACTTCCAGCATTTTGAGAGGATTCATGGAGGAAGGAGCTGTTCTAAAGCAATGGATTTTATGCATCTCTGCGGCCAAGAAAAGGATAATGACCAAGTGGAACAGGAGTTCATCTTCTGAGGGAGTTGAGCAATGGGATGGTCAAAATGACTCTTACAGCTGAGATTTGGATTTTATAGTGAAAAAAAATGCATTCTGGTATGTATGGGTTGTTATTAACAGTTTTTATATATAATCCCCTGCCTCTCCCAGGAAGTTTTGGGGAAGGAGTGAAGCTGTTGTTAAGACAACAAAGCCAGACCTTTGCTTTGAGGACTCTCAGCCAGCATTGCAGCCCCCCAGTTTGTAACAGGGCTTCACTCCCTGCCCAGCTCAGCTCCACAGCCCCTTTCCCTGCAGGTGAGAGGTCCCATTCCTGATGATGGTGGGAGGGGAAGACTGGGAGTGCAGGAGGAGCCAGTGCCAGGAAAAGGCTGCACAGGAGTGGGTGTGCATGGGGAGCTGCCTGCAAGGGCAAATTCAATAATGCTGTGCAATAACACTGGCAGCCAACTTTAATATCCTCAGAGATCTTAACTCCAGAAAAGTGCTACTTTAGGTATTAATTTTTTTTTTTAAATAAAATATTTTGTGTAGTTCAGATCCCTGCCTGAATACAGGAGTGTCTGTAGAGGTCCTTGGCAGAAACGTTTGACAGCTTGTGCTCTGTGCAAGAGGAGGGATACCTGTCCTCCTGCCCTGGGGAGCGCTAAAGGGATCGTGAACTACGCGTAGTGAATTTTAGGGCTGATACAGAGAGATGAACTGACAGCTCTGTGTTACCCCGTGGTTGTCACCTTGTACCACTGCACCCACGTTCCTCCTGCACTGTGAGTAACACAGAGCGGGGGCAAAGTGGTTTCTTCAGTAGCAGAGCAAGGAACTTGTTTCTCACATGAATGTGAGCTTATAAAGACATGCTGATGAGTCTAAAAAAGTAGTTGGAGCTTCATTTTTCTACAGTAAAGGCTGTAGGTTGCAGTGTTGCCTGTTCTATTATCCCACATGGGTCAATATTGTTCTTTCTACCAGGAGTTGTGACCTGCTGTTTGAGATGACTTTTGAGCTGCCAGGAGAGCTGGCATCTGCCTGGTCAGATAGAGAAGTGCTGTAGGTGCAATGCCTCAAACAAGAGACAGTTGTTTTCCCATTACCTTCCTCCTCAGCCCCATCACTTCTGTTTTGAGATCAGACCATTACAAAAACCCAGGAGCTGGGGAAAAAAAACCTTTCTCATTTTACCCAGAGCAGCTGGCAGTTATCTTTTACACAAGTATAAGCAGGAGAGGTGCTTGCATAATTGCATGGAAAAGTGGAAAGAACCTGCCAGTTTGGGAAGCTGTGTTTGGCAAAATAAGGCTCCTTCAGCTCTTGTGGAAACTATGAAGGGTGGAAAGCAGCCAGGACCAGGGCCAGGATTCAGGGAGAAGAAAAAAATGAATGAAAAAAAGTGGTTTTGAAATGGGAGAACAGTCTCCTTGAGGAAGAGGAGTGACACTTACCTTTTAAGCTTTGGGGTCATAGGAGTAACATAGTTCTGGGCAGTTTGCTGATAGGGATGATTTGATGTGCTCAGTATTTATCTGGTGTTTTCCTCTTGGATCCTGAAGCCTCCACAGAGGTTCTGCTACACTTGAAGTGCAGCTTGGAGCAAGGCAACCCCTCTCCCCACATTACCCAAGCGTGGAGGCTCTTATGGTGCAGCCAGGACCCTTCCACCTGCAGCTGAGCAGGATCCAGCCTCGTACCCAGTGTCGCTTTGTGTGGGAGACAGAAAACATCAGGAGCAGGGGGCTTGCTGGGGTGCCAGCATAGGGGTCAGTGGGAACAGAGCCCAGTGCCCAGGCCAGCCACACCACAGCAAAATGTGGCACAGGAGCACTGTGGTCCCCATGGTCCCAGTCAGGTTTAGGAAAGAAGCACCGGTGGTGTTGTATCTGCTGCAGGAGCGTGTGCAGTAGAGTTATAAATCATCTGTAGAAAGTAAAACCACACCATGCTTGAGAGGCAGAGTGAACAGCTGTGGGGGAACTGCAGGTAGGGCTCCTTTTGGAGAGGGGGAACGTGATCAGCGAGTCAGCGTTTGTTCGTGTTTTATTTGGGTCCATCTGGCACCCTCTTTGGAAAGTGTTATGAACATTGTGAGTAACTGTCTCTCTCCTCTCCTCCTCTTGATCTTTCCTGCAGTGGTTTCTAGTGACAGTGAGAGCGACTCGGAGCTCAGTTCCTCCAGCCTGGATGACAAGCCTGTGCCTGTGGGGTCAAAAGGCTCACAAGGGAGAAAGCTCCAAGCAGGACTGGGTGAGGAGTTACTGTTCCTTGTGGCTGGAGGGCGGGAATTGTAAAGTGCTTGAATGTTTGCCTCTCAGTACTGGGGGTCTTGGCTCAGCCACTTGCCTGCCCTAGTGGCTGTAGCTGTGCCAGGTGAGGGTCTGATCCTTTCTCACTGGAATTGTATCAATGGGTCAAACAGGTGGAGGGTCATTCCATTGCTTGCAGCCTCTCAGAGCCTGCCCTTGTTGGGAGCTGCTCCCGGCTGCACATCTCCGGCCAGCTCCTCACTCCTGGCTTTATAGCACTGGAATTGCTGGTGCCATTTTGGCAGCAAAGCACAAGAGCTGGGTTTTGACCCTGCTTCCTGAGGGAGCCTGGCTGGGAGCGGGGAGGCTGCTGCTCTCTTAGGATCTACACTCACTTCTTACTCCCTCAGCAGCATCTCTGTGTGTCCCTGCAGTGCCCACCAGGGAGCCCAGCCAGGCCGTGGGCAGGGCTCTGGGCAGCACCCACTCCCTGATGCTCTCGGGGAGCCACAGCAGCCTGGGCAGTGAGCAGGGGGCCGAGCTCAGTGCCACGGAGAGCTGCCACAGCGACCACCCGCCCGACGGGCGCGACAGCGACGCTGCCACCCGAGCCCCTGGTAAGCTGAACTCCTCTCTGGGCACATCCCTGCTTTCTGGGCTGACTTCCCTCAAAGCACAGCTTTCTCAGAGGCACAGCTGGCAAAGCTGTAGCTCGGGATCACCTTTCCCTGCTGCTTTTTTTCGTGGCAGATGCTGTGACAGCCTTGCAGCTCCTTCCCTCTTCCCCGAATGCAAAGTCTCTTCTGCGACATGAATAATTGTCTGGAGTGGGAGCTGCACCCGCGTCCAGGAGCAGTCAGAGGCTGGATCTGTCCCCCTGCAAAGGCCTGGAGCTCCTCTCTGTCTTGCAGAGCCAGTGGAACAGATTGAGCTTCTCCTGAAGCAAAGCAGGAGTCCAGCAGCTTTATGAGACTGAGTAACATTTTCCCTGAAGTAAGGTGGCTCTTTAAGCCAAGCGTGGCTCTTCCCAGAACTCTGCAGTGCAAAAAAAAGACACTTTTTCTCCCTCAAAAACCTCAGAACAATTAAGTGACTGGAAAAGCAGAGGCTGCTATCACATCTGATCAGGAGCAGCTGAAAGAGATGCAAATGTGTTCTCTCTGCAGTTCCCACTGATTTATTCACTAACCCCTCAAGTTATCGTTTAGTGCCACTCCCTCCCAAGCCTTCCTGCCCTCTGAACTGCCTCTCCTGTTGTTCCTGAGCCAGGTTTGTGCTGGGCATGTTGAGGAATAAATTGGATTAGGGAGAGCAGGTTTATCCTTCAGTGCAACATGGAGTCATAGTCCCCCCTTTCCCAGCTTCCTGCTAGAAATAGCTGGCATGAAATTGTTTCTCTGCTCTTCCCTCCCTCCCCAAGTTTCAGGGATTTGCAGTTTTCTTCAATTTTAGTTTTCACAAAGCAAATCAAACAAGTGATACTTCTGTTCTGTCCTTCCTCCCTGTGGATTATGGTGCTGCCCTGGACTGGGTGTTTTATTTTAAGCTGCTCTTGGCTGTGGCATTAGAGACGGCGGATTCCCGTTGTGTGTTGGCTCTGCTGCCTGTGGAACAGAGCAGCAGGTTGTCCTGTGGGATTGAAATGGATGCAGGTGGACAGCAGGTGTGACCCCTTGGGTGCTTCTTTTTGCTGGTGCTGCGTGGCCATGCCAAAGGCTGGATGGATGCGCTCAACGGTGTGTTTGTACTTGGCACTTCAGAGCTTCTCTGCCTGCTGTTGGAACCAACTTCTCCCCAGCCATGATGGTGCAAACAGTGTTTCAGAGGCAAAAAAATGGCCTTTTTCCTGCCAAAAACTTCATATGCAAAGTTTGGCACAAGGGGTCAGAGCTTTCCAGTGGGATCTCTCCGTGTAGGCGAGGGAGAGCTAAAATTGACAGGCAGCATGGACACATATTTAAAAAATGAAAACTGTAGCAGTCTCATGAGCCCAGTTAAAGTAGTCCCTGAGATGTAGAGAGGATCCTGTTAAGGAAAGGTTAAGCCAGGTTGGCTGACTAGGGAGTAGCTGTAAAGATCTTTATTATGTCTGGGGTCATTTATTTCCCAGTCTTCCTGCAGAAGGGGCTGCTTTGTTCAGACAAGAGCCCTGGTAAGAGGGCTCTGTGGCCCCCTGAGGGAGGCAGGAAGTTCTTCATGATAGATCCCTTTGGATGTCACTCTGCCAAAAAGCAGGGGCTGCTCTTGCTGTTCATCTCTCTAAGGAGGGGTGGAGTCGATTGGTGCTGGATGTCAGTACTGGCAAAACCCTTCACAGCATCTCCCTGCCTGTGGGGCAGTGCCCAAGGTCTGCCCTGACCCAAAAGCAGAGCAAGGGACAAGGATCCTTTGTCATTTAAATTGCTGATCCTCAGCTGCAGAATGGGGACATTGAAAGAAGATTTTGCTGTAGTTTCTCTGAAGGGCTCTGCATCTTTATAACACTATGTCAGGAGCAATTTTTACTTTATATTATCACCTCAGGTGTTGTTCTGCCGGTGACTTTCTTTCTGCTTCTTTTTCTCACCTCTGCTCTAATTCCGCTCTCGAGTGCGACTTTGCAGAGCACTTAAGCATCCTTAAATCCCAGGCCACGTCCAGAACAGGGAATTAGGGAGTGGTGCTGCAAATGCTGCTGCTCTCACAGTCCTTAGCTCTTTAAGCCTGAAGGCCAAGCCGGCAGCATGGTCCGTGTGGCCAAGGGAAAACAAGGAGCTGTTAAGAGGAGGTTGTGGGTTTCCAGCGCGTTGCTCCGGCTCCGGCTGGGGTTTGGTGAGGCAGATAATGAAGCCTGGGGTTTGTCATAAAATGACTCATTGTCAGAGCTGCACTGGGATTTAGGCAACCTCAGCCCATGAGCCAAAGTTTCAGAAGAGCGGTGAGTTGAGAGGCTGCCAGTTTTATTATTTTTTCAGCCACCTGCTCTCAAAACCCTTTCAAAAGCATCCTTTTCTGAGGGACTGGTGTTTCTTCTTCTGAAGCTCCAGTTCCTGGAGGTGCCTGCTCTGACGTGATAGCTTTTAAGAGGAAGGTCACGCACTCATTTTCCTGAAGCAAGTTTTATCCTAAAGAAAATTAAATTTGCACACGGGGAAGAAGCACAGTCTTCCTTTTTTCCCCTTACTTGCTCCCAGCTAGGGAGGGGTGACTCACCTTGTTCTGGCTGTACTGCTGATGTTAAGAGGTGCCTCAGTTAAAAGAGAGCACAATCCTCACTGTTGTTGATTATGACATTTTGATTAAGGAAAGGGAATACTAAACAGAATGAAACAAGGAAATAATCAATATCTTACAGTGGTTTTCATTAGCCCGTGAAGAGTTCTTAATGGAGATAACATGTTTGAGCTTGGGGCTGCTGCAGGGGGTAAATTAAGCAAAAGACATCTCTCCTCAGATCAGTAGCAAGTTCTGCATTGATGGGTCCCAGTTAATGGGGTCCTCAGTGTCCTGCGAGAATCTTGTCCCAGAAATGGGTCAATCCTGTTTGCCATTCCATGGGTCTCCTGAACAGCTTGCTGGTAGGGGGTGGTGGATGAGCCTGACATGGGCTGTGGGGCTGGAGAAAGCTCTAATTTCTGCTGAAAACAGGAGGTTCGAGAAACAGCCGTGAGAGAAGCTAATGAGTGAGTAGCATCCATCTGAGTGGAAATCACAGTCTCCCCATCTCTGCTTGTTTGCCAGTGTGTTGTCTAAATCATTAATACTTAAAGAGCGGTGCAGCAGCTGGCGGTTAAACAGAGCCACGTTAAACAGTGGTGGGGCTGAGCCTGGGAGCTGAGAACATGATGGCAGTGCCTGGTGGGCTGTAGGAAGTGTTGTGGTTTGCAGTGAGACCTGCTGAAGGACCCCCAGATGTCAGCAGGTCCAGCCTGGACCCTTCTCCCAGGGTGCTGAAGCTGCAGCTCCTGGATACCTCCCTTTAGCTGCTTTGTAGCTGTTGTGCTGGGAGAGGCTGAGCAGAGCTGAGAAAAGGGCCTGGAGCCGAGGGAGACGGGCAGGGAATGCTGCTTCCAGCTTTCTTAATTTTAGGAGATTTATGCCCTGTCCTTCAGGAATTGACTGGATTTAGAAATGAGGTGGTGTCACTCCGTGGCTCAGTGCCTCCTCAGCTGAGGTAGGCATCCACTTTTCTCATAAATATGCGAGCTGTTAATACACGAGACAGGCAGAGCCATTTGGCATTATTTTTGTGGCAGGAAATTCTCAGGGCATCTTTGAAGTTAAGGCATTAACTTCTATTTTCCCTTCCATTTTGTTTCTCGAATGTCTGTTTTGCTCCCTCAGGGATGATGGGGAGGTAACATTTTGCTTCAGTGGGGCTGACTGCTCCCTTCCATGTAGGGAAAAAAATTCGTCCTAACAGTAATTAGGCTCTAAATGGGATAGTAATTTCTGTAATGACTTTCTTCGTGACAGTCTTTGGGGAGCTGACTTTTGTTTTCCTGTGCTTGGTGAGAAAGTTGCTTGAATGTTTTCAGGCTGCTCGCTCCCTTATCCACGTGATCCACAGCCAAACAGTGTGGTCTGCCAGGGCTGGCTTTGCCGAGGAGGATAAGTTGTCTGTCTTCCACAGAGTGAAAAAATTGAATTGTGCCTTCATGGCTGAGAAGCTTTTGAGCTGTCTCTGCCTCCTCATATCGGTACCGCAGAGCACCGAATGGTCCTGCTGTATTTATAAATAAAACATGTCTTTGGGTAGTGACAGCGTTAGGGAGTGATTCAAGGTTTGCATTCCAGATACAAAGCGTTTGTAAATATGAACCTTGGGAGAAGCGTGTGCCCCCTTCCATGTTTTAGGGAATTAAAATATTTTCATCCTCAAGTGGTAGAACCAAAACACTTTCAGCTCTTTTAAGCCCGCCTTGAAGTTAAGTGAATAAAGGCTGGAGTTACTAAAAAATAAATTACTTTCCCTATTTCTGTAATTCTTTATGGAGTTTTAAATTGAAGGCTTTTTCCTTGAAAATAGAAGGATGACAAAGATTCATTTTCTTGCCTCTTTCACTCAATATATCTGGAAACAAGTCTGCTGGTGAAGATGAAACTCCTATTTTTGTGCCTTCTTTCACATTGCAGAGGTCTGTTCTTTGGTCTTTGATCAAACAGCCTGTCTGGCCTCCTGCCCCCCACCTCCTTAGACTTATTCTCTGCCCTTTGCAATACGTTTACTCCTCACGCTTCCAGCTTTCTATTCAGCATTTTGCACAAAGCACCAAGGGCAATAGTTGATGTCGTCTTTCAAAACAAAGCATAAAGGAAAGAGCAGGGGAAGTCAGTAATACAGAAGTTAAAAGTCTGGGTTTTGGAGTCTCTGTAAACACATTGAGAAGTTTTATGGCTCGGGAGGTTATCTTTCAACTGGGATGTCAGGCAGCAGCTGGTGGGAGGAATTTGTCGGACTCCTTGTGCCTTGAACATTTCACATAAATGCAGTGACTCTCCTGTCTTTTCTCCAAGAGGAGAAGCAGCGTGTCCCAGCAGAGCCTGAGTTTTGCCAGGGGTGCTGAAGTGATCAGCTCAGGTTTGTCTGGTTGACATGTGCCTGAGTGCCTTCAGTGGCAAAGCACGGCTGTCCTGAGCCCATCCCCAGCCATGGGAGTGCTGTGGCTTCTGTCCATGTTCCAGACACACAGAGGGCAGGAGGGTCACATGGAAGGTCTGCTCTGTCACCTGGTTTAGAAGTCCCTGAGGGCTGAGGCTTAGCTTTCTGTCTGACCTGGCCCTTTGGGAGATGCACATACCAGAGGACCATTTCTAGCAGTACAGCTCCTTTCTCCTTCTACCCACATTTCTTTCCCTGTGTCTTTTCTTTCTTTAATCAAGTTTAATGGACCCTTACTGCTGACAGAGTGTGGACTAATGATGCATAGATATTCCCTTTATTATTTGTAGGAAGCTCTTAAAATGGCACCGACCATGCAAAAGCAATGTAAAACAACTTTGTCAAGAATCTCCCCTTCACTGCTTTCCAAACAAACCTTTTGTCTTTATGTATTTTGAAGGCAAACGGCGTGTCCACACCAGAACACGATGCTGACGGAGGTGAAGATGGAGCTGCTTTGCCTGGATCCAACACTCACCCCTTGCCCACTCCTTAGACTTCGCTCCAGACAGCGACTGCTGCCGGTGGTGACTTTATGATTCCGGCTCTTCCACAGGCATTGGCAACACCTGGGAAAGCACCTGCCTGTCCTCCCTGCCTCACTGACCTGGTTTATGGCTTGGTCTGGTTTCCTCTCCTGCCGACTGACACCACTTTGGGGTGCTGTTCGGGGAGGGGTGCCCTGCTCTGTGGTGCTGCCGTGGGGTCCAGAGCCGTGTTTGCTGGAAGGGACACTCAAAGTGCCTGCTGGAGCTGAAGAAACGTGTGACACCTCCGCTGTTCTTGGCTTGCCAAGCCCAGCCCTGGGCTCAGCTCCTGTCCTTGCAGGCCTGGCTCTGAAATCTTCAGGAGAAAGGGAAATTCACCACTATGTCCCTGAAACAGGGCGTGAGGAGACTGTGGCCCTTCTGCTGCTTCTCAGCCCAGGGGTGGATTTCCCTCTGTGAACGCCAACAGTGGGACTGGGCTCTGATTTGCACTTGGCTCTCACAGGCAGGGTGTCACCCCTTGTGTTTACTGTCACTGTTGTTCTGGTTTGAGTTGGTATGAGTTTGGTGGGGGCATTTGGAATCAGCCAGTGGAGCTGAGATCCCGCTCACTTCCACTGCAGTCTCTCTCTGTGATGGGTGTCTGCTCAGGGAGACACTGGAGTAAGTAAAGAAACACTCCAAGAAATGTGCTATGATTCTTTTGGTCCTCCTGACTGTGCACTGAGCTTGTGTGTCCTGGGTGAGAGTGGTCCTTTGGCACTGGGATCATGGGCAGTGTGTGTTTGCTGCAGCTCCTGGTGGGAGAACACCCCTTACTCCATGGCCCAGTTGGCTGCCTTCGCATACCCGACTTGGATAAAAGCTTTCAAATTACTTCATCTTGTTAAGCTCTGCAGATTCTCCTCCCACCTGCACACCGTGTCATCTCTTGCAGGAGCAAGGGCCTTTATTTTACCTTTTTCCTGTAAGTCTTGAGTGTCTTGGCTGACTGTGATGGTGTCATCATGAGTCAGGCTGTTGAAAACTGCATGCCCTGGTCCTGCTTATTCTCCGCGATGGACAATTTCCCTCTAAGGCCTGACAAATAAGAAAAATCAAATTACCTGACATCTCTAGGGCAATTAGATCTTTGAAGACTTGAACAAAACCCACACTAGCCTGGTAGGAGTCTGTGGATTTTATTAAATGCTTTGGAGCTGACCTGTCTATTATGAAGAAACAAAGGATTCCAAAAAGTTCCCTCTGAAATCGTGGAGTTAAAGGCAATTTGTGCCCATTAATGTCAGTTTTTTCCCTTGGTTATTACTCTTTTGTTGTTCTCCTTTGCTGCTGGGCGCTTTGTGTGCATGTAGTGTATGTTCTTACAAATGGCTGCAGTATGAAGATAAATGAGATTGGGTGCTGGAACACTCTAGCAGGAGATCGGAAATCAATCCTTGGCTTTCTTTTTAAATGAACATGGTCCAGCAGAGGACCATTCCCTCAATGCTTTTCCAGTTAATGTGCTATGGCAGGTTGCTGGGAAAACGCTTCCAGCTCTTCCTTTGTGATCTGTTCTTGCCCTTTTACAAATGAAAACAAAACCTTTGTGGGATGGCAGAAAGAGGAACCACTGAATGTGGGCATCACAGTGTCGGTGTTGGAGAGACCAAGGGATGAGGTTGTTTTCCATGGGGGGATGCTTTATGGTTTGTGATCTGTGTTGTCAACCTGGCCACTGAAACTCGAGCAGCTGCATCTCTGGAAGGAGTATTGCCAAAATTACTAGCTATTTCTGAAAAAGTAACTCCAAATGTCAGCTTTTGCTGAAATGCTGGTCTGATTGCAGAGCTGGAGTCGTGCTGTTTCTCCTGAGAGCTGTAGGGTCTTCAATTTCAAAAGTGTTTTGCCACCCAAAAAGTCCTGTTTTGCCTTGAAGCTTTTGACAGAGCAAGTGAGGCTTGTCTTGCTCATGCTCTCATTTCTGCAGTGCCTCAGACAGCCTGGCCTGCCAGCCTAAGTTAATTTTATAGCAGAAGGAGAAGAAAAAAGACATTCAAAAATTGACTGTTTTCTTTAAACCTGTTACTTTTCTCTTCAAAAACTCTTGAGTTAGAAAGAGTTTTTAAAATGGAGCATGTCATTTCTAACTCTTCTTGTGTTCCTTGTGCTTCGTTCCTGGGCAGTGCAGGCAGGTCAGATGTGTTTCCATTCCCACTCTCACTTCCCACAGCCATTTACTGCACTGTGGATTGCCAGCTCTGCACAGGAACCTGGTGGTCCTCACTGGCTGGCTGTGCCACTTTGAGGCATGAGCTTGATTTTTAACTGAGACCAGGTTTTATAAAACACTCTCAGAGATAAATTTGGGACTGCTCTGGTACCAGTGAGACTGGAAACCTTTCTTTCTTACTTCTATATTTTAACTCCATGGGGTGATTCCACTTGAGTTCAAACCAGAACTGTTCAGCCATCTATGGAAAGACTCCTCTTGGGTTGAGGGAAGGATCTGGCCATGGAGAATGTGATTCAGGCACATCTGAATGTGATAGAGGAACATTTGCAGCTCTGTGCACTATTTTCTATTAAAGACCACTTTTTCCTTTGTGGTGTTACCCTTTGTTGTGTTTTGTAACTTTTGTTGGGATATTATCCTAAACCTGTACCAGTTGACTGTCTTTTGAGTTGGCTCAGTGTGAGCAAGAAAGGCTCAGTGAATGTGCTCAGTTTGCTCTGGTCATTTGTGTTTATTATTTTGTTGTTCTCGTCTCCATCCCTTACAACTTTTATGTAGTGTTTTACTACTGGAAACAATAAAGCTTTCGCTTAGTAACAACTCCTTGCCATTCTTGAAAGAGTAAAAAGGGTTTTTTTCCATTCCCAGCTTGCACATACTCTCCAAATCCTTGGGCTGGCTCCAGCAAGGAAAGAAAGTAATCCAGCCAGTGGAATAGTGATTCATGTGGCTGGAGTGTAATTGAATTCTGCACTTGAAAGTCTTCTTTTATCTTACCCCTCTTTAGTCCATTGTGCTGGTGCTGGGGGGGTCACAGGTCTGCTGCTCAGCCCCTCCATGGAAGGTTTTCCATGCTGTAACCACGAAGCATAAAGCAGCACCCATTGTGTTTCTGTCAAGTGCCATCCCCACAGGCTCCCAAGGCTCTCCACTCGCTCGTTTTTGACGATCATTTGATGCATTTTAACTTCGCCGACAGAGAAGTGTCCCCGCATTGTTCGCCGAGCGCACGCAGCCCTGACTGCTCCGTGTTCCCTTCCACTCTGCATTCTGCTTCAAGGTTTCAAATGGCTTTTTAATCTGTATTTGCTTCTCCCATTTTAGAAGAGCCTCCGTAATTGCTGCTGGGATTGTTCTGCTGGGGAGCTGCCATTAGTCCAAGGATGGAGCGTGTCAAGGACTAACCACCTCTTACATTGTTGTCATGGCAAGCTGAGCAGGGAAGGACGATCATTGTATGGGGAAAGTGGGTTGTGGGATCTCTCAGAGTCAAAAACGCTGGCCATGAATTGCCAAGTTTCCATGTTTGAGTTTTACAGCTTTATTTTGAGGGGAAAGGGGATGCTTCCTCTGTGAGAGCTGTCTGCACATTCAGTGTGGCCAAAGCAAATGGGCTACCAGCTGGTGTTTAGACGTGTGTTTCTTGCCATTACTGAATTGGACAGCAAAGGCTCTGGAAAGTCAGCTGCAGAGCTTGGCCAGTGCCACAAAATGTCAGAGTTCATTTGTAAAGTGCAGCAGTTGCTCTTCTCCCCTCCCAGAAGATGATTCCTTCAAGGAGAGAGGGCTGCTGGCAGCGATGCCTCACCCAGCCCACCTCTCCCATTTCTTCCTCCCATCACTGTGTTCCTCTCCAGGAGGCTGCTCTTCTGACCTTAACACCTTGTTCTGTGGGTGGGTGTGATTGACGGAGAGTTCAGGGAAGTTTTTTGAAGGGCTGATGCTGCAGCCACATAACGAGACTTTCAGCAGGCGCGGGATGGCTGGTGATGGATGAACATCTTCTGGAAAAATTTCATCTTGAGCTGCTTTTTCGGATTTCTTCCTGCCCATTGCCTCTTATTAGCAGGGTGTTCAGGTAGCACTAGAAATGCCTGCAGTGCCTGGGGGGCATGAGATGAGTATCTTGCTGTTCATTCCATGGCAGCACAGATGGGAACACGGTGCTACAGGTCATCTCCTCCCAGGTTACTCTGGAGTTGACCAAATGCAGCAAACAGGCATCACCACCTCCCTTTCTCATCAGTTCTCCTACCAGCCCAATCACTGGAAGCAGTTATTATCAGGGTGGTGACTTGCTGCTAATCAGAGCCTTATCAGGGTTGTCTGGGCAAGGGGTGCTGGCAGAGACACCTTCCCCCCCTGAGCGTGACTGACTTCTGATTTCACAGGTAGCTCTGACTAATTATCACAGAACTGTGGCTGCTTTTGA
Organism: Neopelma chrysocephalum; assembly: GCF_003984885.1. Taxonomy (NCBI): domain Eukaryota; kingdom Metazoa; phylum Chordata; class Aves; order Passeriformes; family Pipridae; genus Neopelma; species Neopelma chrysocephalum. The sequence continues at coordinate 571,345 of NW_020897744.1, read as the reverse complement.
TTATTTGCAATTATGTACCTCCCTTCCAGCTATCCCGTCCCACCCCATCAGAGCAACCTCTCTTGTGGGAGCTGCCCTGCAGCAGCTATGTTCTGGCCTCAGTTTTTGGGGCTGGATTTGGGAGCTGGGTGGAGAGATAACCTCTCTGAGACTGGTCCTTGCTTTATACTAACACCCCTGCATTGCATCGTCCAGTTCGGCTGCTGGTGCTGGGAATTTCTGAGGCTCATTCACCCCCAGAAAAATCTCTGGACTGATCCATGCCTGGCCCCTGGATGGGGACAGCAGGTGGATCACTGAGAGCAGCTGAGCCCCGTATTAGTTATTTTTCAGCTGGTGAAGCCAAGCCCAGGAGACCAAGAAAATCTCAGTGAACAGCTGAGCCCCACTGAGGGAGAGCAGGGGGCAAGAGCTGGGCCCTGGGTGAGCAATCCTCGAGCTGCTGACGGGACAGACCTTCATCTTCAAATGACACTCATCCAAAATTAAACTCCTCCAAGCAATCGCACCGTGGCCGTTAAAATGGTGCCTTGGAGGGGAAGAAAAACAAACTGAGAAATGCAAATTAGGGATGTAAATCTTTCTGGCTGTGTCTGGGAGGTACCTGTTTAATTAGCATCATTGAGCAGCCTTGATGTAGTAAGTGCTAAGTAGGAAAGTTGCCAAATTTCCCCTGTTTTGATAGCAGGTGACTTGTGTTGTGTTTGAATTTCCACCTTGTGATTGTTTTTTCATACTTGCTGGAGCTGTTGTGTTGCCTGTGGCATGAGGAATTGGCTGTTGTCATCTGGGCTGATCAGATGCTGCTGCAGCGAGGAGGAGCCGAGCGCTGCCCTGAGCCCTCTGCGTCCTGGGCATCTTGGCTTCGAAGGCCAAGGGTTTGCAAAGCTATTTCAACAAAGTGTTTTGTGGGGGGGGTTAATGTGTCTGATCATGTTTTGTGATCTCCGTCCTCCCAGAGCGTTTGCTGCCTTGATGAGCCAGGATGCCAGCGCGAGGTGCTGAGCCCACATGGAGCCACATGTGTTGGTCCTGTGTAAGAGACTATCCCCAGGGCACAGAGGAGCCTTCTGCCCTGTGTGCCCCCTCTTGCACAGCTCTGTGGTGGGCTTTGGGGACCTATTCATGTGATGAATAAGGATATCTCTGCGAGGATGCGGGTTAGGGAGTTACCGAGCCTGTGTTTTATCTCTGTCTCAGAGCACATCCCAGCGCTCTGATGCTAATTGGCATCACTGTAACATGGATCTTTTTAACACTGATAATGTTTGTGAGTTATTGGATGCTTGGCCTGGACCTGCGTGGGAATTGCAGGCTGAGACGTCCCAAGGTGCTGCCATCCCCCAGGCATTGCCTCGCCAGGTTTGCATCCTGCCTGTGTTCATTTTGGCAGCCTCTGGATCGTGCTATTTAGCAGATCACTGTTACTGACCTGTCACTGTGGGAGACCGTGGGATTAGGATGATGGAGTGGTTGGAGAGGATAAACAATAATGATGCTACGTTGGTGCAGCCCAAACAATGCCTTTCGCTTCCCTCTTTTCTTTTTCTGTCGCTTTCCCATTCAAGTGTAATAAGATCAGTGCAGATAATTTCTGTATTCATACAAAACATAATTTTCCCTCCTGTGCTTTACCAGCTGCACTGCAGTCGGAAAGGCAAATAGGCACTTTCTTTTGCATGGTTATGAATGGGTGCATCTGTTCCTCGAAGATAGGGAAAGGAGGGTGACAGGACTGGGAAGGGAGGGAAGAAATCAGATGCAGCCTGTTTCATTACCTCCCTGGAGCGGGAAGCGTCCGGGAATCAGCTTTTTGCAGCACGGGCTCAGTCCCACACTGATGTGTTTAGGAGGTGGGTGAGACACCAGCGTGTGGGAGAGGCAGAAAAGGGGGTTTGTTCAATGGGGGAGCACAGCAAGGATGCCCCAGGGAGCTCAGAACAACCTTGGTCAGGGTAAACCACCATGCCAGGACAGCCAGAGCTGTGCATGGGACTGGAGCCATGAGCTGAACTGAGCTGGGCTTGCTCCTTCCTTGCTGGAAATCACACCTGCCTTGCTCCCTGGGCTCTCAGGGGCTGCATCCCTGATCCTGCATCTCCACATCCCCCAGGCTCTTCCCGACAGCCCTTGCTGGAGCTCCAACATCCCCATTGAAGGCAGGAGGGCACGCAGGGCTAGAGGTTGTTGTACAGCAGTCGATCTCATTTATTGGGCTTTCTTTCCTCCCTCCTTCCTCTTTCCTACAGGCCCACTAGAGAGGTGAGGGGAGGGAGCAAAAGGGGTTTAATTTTCTCCTGTTATCTGGTGTCTCCAGCTGTCAGCCACATTGACAACCCCAGGCTGATCCAAGGGCCTCCATTCAGTGTCCCATCTATGTGGTCATAAATAATCTAAGTGCTCTGCCCCTGCCCAAGCCCAGATCCTGGCAGCAATGCTCCAGCACATTCCCTCCTCCTGCTGCCATCATGTTGGGCTCCTGCCTTCATTGCTTGTGACACGAAGTCATTAGGCATTAGCAGTTGGCTTTGGCACCTAATGACACAATCATCTGCAAGCATGTTCTTCCTCCAAGCAGGATTTTTTCAGCCAGAAATTCCGGTGCTGTCCCTCCCACTGAGGTGGGAGTCCTTCTGACTTCTCTGCCACATTGTTTCTGTTTCTCATATGCTTTATGAGTCCAAAAGTTTCCAGACATGGGAACCAAGCACTACTTTGGCGTGAAATACAATTCACGTCACTTAAAATAAGGATGAAAGTTTTCCAAAGCCACTGGCAGCTTCTCAGCTGCCTTCTGCCGAGGGTCTTGACATGGCTTTTACAAGTTTAAAATGTCCCCATTTAACAGCCTAAGTGGTTAAAGCAGGGATGTGCTAAATGCCAGGCTTTGAAGCTGTATGAGGCGAGTGGTGGAGGTGGTGAGTGGGAGCTGGGCAAGATGGGGACAGGCTGCCTTCCTCTCCATCTTCACCTCCCTCACCTTCCTCTGTAATGCAGCAACACTCTTCTTAATGCTTCTTTTATTTGCAGTTTCTTCAAATGCAGGAAGTAACAAGAAACCGAGTGGCTGTGGGTTGGTTTGGGAGAACAGACCCTGGAAATACCAGATGATCTTGTCTGAGCAGTGATTTTATTGGTGTGGCAGCATCGTTGTGTGCACCATCTCAGGGGAGAGAGGGCTGCTCCAGCTCAAAGCATCCCAGCAAACTTCCCAGCTAGCTGCCTGCAGGATTTACTGCTCTCGTTGCTGTGGATGGGTTCAGGCATGTTTAATCCCAAGGGCACTTTGGGGTTTAGCTCTTTGTGTCTTGCAGGCCAGCACTCAGAGATAAATCCCTGTAATTTGCAAAGCTTTCAGTGGTAGTGAGGCCTGTGGTTACTCTGAGTCTTGATGGAAATGGTTTGGACACCCCTGGGCTGGTCCTGATGTCTGTTTTCATGACAGCATTTGGAAGGAGCAGAGCAGCAATTACTGGGGATGGAGATGCCCAGGAGTGAGTGTGCACCTCCTGGTCCCTCCCAGCTCATAATTCCAGGGACTGTGAAGGAACCTGGTGACTCCCTGAGCAGCTGTACATTAGGAAAGCACTCAGGGACTCAGCCAGGCAGCTGCTACCAAACACCTCTCACCCCGTAATTTTGTGGGTGGGCTGCAGGACTTTGTGCTCAGATATTACTGCACTACTTCAATGCTGGGGCAGGTTCTGCTGTGGAGCCCAGGAGGGGGAACTGCTTATTTCTCAGAGCCATATAAATCTGATGGTGCCACCAAATTGTTGTGCTGCGGCTTGGAAGGGATTTTTGCCTTTCTGTGGTTGCAGGGTCCATATTTTTATGTTAAGAAATCAGGAATCAAGTAATTGAACCTCTCTCCCCCTTGCTATAAAATCAAGTAATTGAATCAAAGCTCGCGTGATTTTAAAAGTAAAGACAACATGAGGACTTCATTTTGGGTTCCCTTTATTGGCCTCTTAAATTCTGAGCTTTGCAGCCTCCTGGGAGTGTTTTATTGATCTCTTTTCACAGCTGTGAGTAGGATGGACTTAACTGCCCATTATCCTGAGAGCTGGGCTGTTGGGGGGCAGCAAGAATTTGTGGGAACTGGGAAGGGGACAGCTTTAGCCTGGATGACCCCAATGCTGAGGCTTCAGACCTCGGCAAGGGACGTGTCCATCCCAGTTGAGGTGCAGCCTGTGTGAGTAAGACCAGGAGGAGGGAGAACTTTTCTGTTTATTGGCATCTGAGTGGCCTGGGATTGTGCCTGACAGCAGGAGATGGTCCCTGGGGTTGAGCTGCCAATGGCCATGACTGGTCACCCACAAAGCTGCTGAGGATGCAGTAGGATGAGCTTCATTGGGATGCAAATGGATGTAAATTCATGTAAACATATGTCTCCATGCAGGTAGCAGCTCGTGCCCAAATTATGCAAATGTTCTAATCCAATAATGCTAATGTCATGATTATCCAGCAACACGATGTTCATTAATATGGTTCCCTGGCTCTTACACCCATCACTGTCAACATGATTACGCTGAGGCAGAGACTTGCAGCATCTCTGGCAGGTAGAGCTGCTCTCAGGGAGGGAGGAGGACATCCAGGTCATGGTGGGACTGGGAAGGACTGCTCATCTGCCTGGTGAGGCCCAGAGGTGCCACGTGTTATGGGGAGTCCCCTCCATGTGCCAGCCAAGGTAGCACCTGGCTGCTCTGCTCTCCTGGGGAGGCCCTTCCTCCCAGAAGGAGACTCGGAGCAGATTTCCCAGTTTCCAAAAGCCTGCAGAGCAGCCAAACTAACATCTCCTGATATCCATTGCTGTGATCAGATGAACAGGACTAGCAGGGCCATCTAGTGACTCCTCTGGCTGCCTAATGACCTGGGAGGTGCCCCCCTCAATGGGCATCATTTTAATGTTTGTGTTTTGAGGAATGCCCCATACCTGTCCACCTCTCCCTCCATCTCCCTTTTTTTTTTTCCAGCTGGTGGTTATCCTCTGCTCTGCAGTTTTGTTTTCCCTGGGTTACTACAGAGCTGGAAAACACTTGGGCTTCCCATACAGTGGAATGGGAATTTGTCCTGCGTCCGGTGACATAAGGTCAGATGGCTAAATAGCCCGTGGATTGGAGAGCAGAGGATCCTGCAGGCTGGCTTGCCTTCCTCAGCGCCGCCGGGAAAGCTGCTGTCCGGGCAGGAGTCAGCTTGTCTCGGCTGTGGCCTCAATTCCTCGGCTGCTGCCCCGCAGGTGCCGGTGTAGCCGCTTTCCTCGCCAGCGGCAGCTCCCGCAGCTCTGTGCCGGCTGCCAGCCATGGACAGCTCCGGCTGCCCGCCCCGGGAAAGGGCTCAGCACATCGCCCTGCTGCCTCCCCAGCCAGCAGGAGCATCCACAGGGTTTGCCGTCCCCAAAAGGTGTGAGTTTGTCTCCCTGCCCAGTTTGCCCCTCCTGACCCCACTGTGAATATGGATTTACTCTTCTCCTTGCCCTTTCAGTCATGTTGCTTTTTGCGACGTTGGCGCGAGACTGGGATTTGGGGATGGGGCCAGGAAAATGCCTTGGCAGCCACGGTGGACCGTTCCCTCGCAGCTCATGGTTGAGCCTCATGATCCAGGGATGGGCAGGAGAACTCCTAGCCCTGGGAGGAGCAGCAGCCAGGACAGAGCTCCGCCAGCCATGGCAGGGCTGTGACAGGTACATTGAGTGCACGGGGGCTTTGGGTAGATTGCTTTTGACAGGATGTCGTTAGCCTGATGTGTATGTGGGAGAGGAGCAGCTATAATGCTCTCTTAATGCAGCCAAATTGCTCTTTAATACTGCAAAACCAAGATGTTATTTCACGAATCCCTGGAGCTCACTCTGCAGCATCTTGATGCTGCCGGTTATTGGTGGCCTTTTCCCTCTGCTTGCATCCGGCTCCGAATTCTCGGAGTGTGGGGTGGGAGCAGTTGCCCTCCTGTGCCTCCCTGAAGCTCGGCTGCTCTCTGCCCTCACTTGGCTTCCCCGTGTTAACTCTGGGCGCTATTGTGCCTCCTGAAATGCCTCTTCTCACCAAAATGTGAGCAGAAAGTCTATCCATTTCCATGGCAACAGGGCCAGGCCCTAAATGCTGGTGTTAACTCTGTTTCTGGACATTTATGGAGTTGGAAGAGCTGGGTGTGCGGGAGGCAGCAGAGCCCAGCTCAAGCACAGCTCCCCAGGCCCAACATCGTGTCCCAACCACTGTAAAATAAGGTGCTGCTGCAGAATAAACATCAGGCTTTGCTGCTGTCTGCCTGGAAAGTCTTGAGGAGGGATGTTGTCATCCTCCTGCAGCTGGGAGACAGTCAGGAAGAGGTAAAAGCAGGGTAAAACTACTAAGACAAGTCAGCTGGGTAATCTCAGAGGACGTTGACTCCAGCTTGGAAAGGCACTGAGAGCAGATAAAATTAGTTTAATAAGAGTTGATGCTACGCAGAACTCTCCCCTCCCTTGATTGCAAGGGAGTGGGTCTGTGTCTAGCTTACAGGCACATAACCAGAGCCAGGGTGATGGGAGAGGGCGTCTCTGCCTGGCCTTGTGATGGCAAACGCCTGCTAAGGCTCTGGAGTTAGGAAGAGCCTACAGACCATGAGGGAAATTAGAGCAAAAAGCCAAAAAAGGCTCATTACTAAGAAAATACCCCTGAGGACTGGGCCCTGGACAGTGCTGTGCCCCAAGATGGGATGTCACCTTCCTCTCGGGCACCATTCGGTTGGATTTTCCTGCAGCTCACCCTCTGCACAGACCCACCCCTCATCAATCCATAAGAATTTACTGTGTGCTCCGTATAGCTGATATTTACAGAAGCTGATTATCTCCTCTGGTTGATTTGCAGGTGCCTGGCGTGTTGGAAATGGTGTGTCAGGGCATGCACAGCACGTCCCCTCCCCGAACAGGAGGGCAAGGACTCCAAAAAACCAGTGCACTGAAATTACAAACCAAAACACCAACTATTTTGGGACTCACATCGAAATGGCAACATATGCTACACGTTAAACATCAGCCCCTACCAAAAGCAGAGCTATTTCTGGGCCCCTCCTGAACGGCACTGAAGATGCAGGAAGAGCAGATGCCTCCCTACCTCCTTCTGGAAGCTCCCTTGGAGGTCCATCTGCAGGTAACAAAGTGCTGGCCGGGAAGATGCCACTAGTTGGGCGTCTCACAAGGTCTCTGGGAACCTTAAGCAATATTTTGAGGGGAGAGGGCTCTTCCTTGCTGGCATTTGGCCTGTGCCTGACTTTCTGCAAGGGTTTGTTTGTGTCTGCGCCGTAATAGAGTGTGGGTTGTATTTCACCACAGCGATTTCGTTCGCAGCTAGTAATTGCTGGTTAAATCTGGTCAAATGATGGTTGTTAGCAGGGCCTGTTTGAGCACAGATAACCTCAGATATTATTCATGCAGAGGAGCAGTGGGGGCCGGGGTGTGCTGGGATATCAGCACTGCTGGGGAGCCGTAATCGGCACAGCCTGGAATAAGCTTCTTAGGATTATTTAGCCAAGTTTCCGAGTTATCATTATTATTATTGCTTTACTTAGCAAATGCAAAGGATATTTAACCAGGTAGGGTCTGCAATCCACTCGATGGGCTCAGCCAAGCCTCCCCAGCAATCGAGGGCAGAGATCTTTCAGGGGAAGCAGCCTGGTTGCCAGTAGCTGTGCGTCAGCCAGGAGACAGTGAGTGCCCTGAGTGAGCCAAGGAGCCAGGCACATGTTGCTTTTCAATTAACCCCCTTCCCATGCACACAGCCCTGCTGGAGCTAAGCTCATTTGAGGGAGAAAAAAATATGTTTCATACCCACCAGCCAGGGGAACTGAAGGCAATGTAGGCACCGAGTCACCCCAGAGGGATGGAGGGGTCTCTCCCCAGCAGCGTTGGCAGAGTGTTGGCACCCCCTGACAGTGTTGATATCCCACATTCCTGCCCCTGCAACCAGATTGGGCTGGTGTTATCTGCTGGCACCCTCTCATGCCTAAGGCTGTAGGTACTTGCAGTGGCTTAATGCAGGTTTAGAAATGGTTGGGAAAGAGCAAAACGCAAGCCAAGGCTGCGCAGGCTGGTGCTGCCCTGTGTCACCTCCCTGGGGGGCTGACAAAGCTCCCTGCTCCCAGCCTGCAGTGAGTCCCTCCAAGTTCAAGGATGAGTGAGTTTCAGAGGTAGTTCCTCCAGATGGAGGCTGTAATTTGGCATCATCTCTCTGTGCTCTCTCCAGGCTCTTTTCCAGCAGCACCAGCAGAGCAAGGGGGTTCTGTGAGATCCTTTGGGTTTAAGCTGACAAAGTATTAAATAAAGAACTGGTGGGTCAGTCACTGAATCTCTGGTAAGTGATGGGATGTGCCATCCTGCTGCTGTACTTGTCATTTGGAAAGGAATTGATCAAACTAGAATCAGCCCCTGTTCTTATTGATTTAAACCTGGAACAGCAGAATTTGATGCTTAGGCGTTTGAAAGAAAATTGTTTGAAGTGTGTCCTGGGGACAGCCTGTGTTTTTGGATGCACGTTTAATCGGTGTGCTGCTGTTTTGTGGGCTGTAGGAATATTCCTAATATTCCTCCTGTTTGCAGGGCAGATCCCTGCTCACAGGAGGAAGCCAGACTGTGGCCTGGCTCTGCACAGGCTTTGTCTGGATGTGATTAAACCTCTGCTTGTGCCCCTGTTCAGGACAACATTTAAATTAAACTCTGGGCTGTCCCTGGTCAGGATGCTTTTGTGAGCCTGGGATGGAGCTGGAGTGATGGTTCCTGCATGTCAGTTGTGCTGAGCTCAGGATCTTGTCACAACTTTCAGGCATCACTGGGAGGAAACACAGCTTTTGACAGGGACAATGTGCTCTTCTCCATCATCCTGCTTTGATGCTGTCTCTCTGATGGCCACCTCCACCTTCTCTGGAGAATGTCCCTCCTTCATGCAGGGATGGGTGTCCCTTGGCTTTGCTCCCTGACAAGCAGAGCTGTGGGTCCAGCTGCAGAAATTGGCACTGTAATGTTTAAAGTCTCTCTCTTCCCTCCTGAGGGGCTGGTGAGGAATCCACGTCCTCCTTTTCGGGGCAGCAAAGGCCACGTGCGTGGGCACTGCAGCAGCTCAGAACCGCCCTGGCAGAGCTGGGGATCAAATCAAGTCACATTCCAGGGCATTAGACAGACGGTGGGAATTAAAAGCTTTACCTGGAAACTGGCTTTGTATCTCCAAGCCCTGCTTTTGTCTCCCAGCCCAACTCTCTATTTTTGTCCCTTTTACCTTCCATGTTGTCATGTGTGGCAGGACGTGGTGCCTGGCTGTGCAGCCAACCCCCGACCACATTTGGGGAACCCTTGGAAAATATGGGGCTTTGCTGCCCAGGAGGAAACACTCAGGCAGTATGAGAAGGTAAAAAAGAGTAGTTTATCAAAACCGAGCTGCTTTGGGACTCATTAAAAGCTAAGGAAAGGCTTCAGCTGCTTTCAATAGGCTTGGGATCAGTCAGGGACTAGAAAGTCCCGTCTGGGCTATTAGCAGTAAATCTTGGGTTTGTTTCCTTCAGTCTATAAGGCTGGGGACAGGGTCTCCCTTGGGGGCCACTCCTGCCCTGATTCAGGGAGCTTTGTCTGCTTCAGTTCTGACTTTGCTTTGCCCTTCGTCTGGTCCCCTTGTTGCTCTTCTGCATCCCTGGGTGAGTTGAGCACCCCTGAGTTGGTGCTGCTGGGCAACCTGGTCCTGGCTGTGGGCTGTCGGTGCAGGAAGAGAAAGAGCTCAGAGTTTCACCTTAATTCCCAGAGCCTTGATTTTCTGACCTGTAAAACAATCCTTCTCTATATTGGTCTTGTGCTCTTTGAGGAAACATTTGAAATGACGACGCTTTTGTAATGGTAATAACGACATTAGGCCCTCATATGTAACCTAATTTTATTTATTTATTTGTTTGCTCTTTTCTTAGTGGAAATTGCTCCTTTTTTTCTGGGCATCGGGCCCAATTTTTGCTTTGTTCTGAGTCCACACCACATCTGGATGCTGCACCCAGGCTGCTCCAAAGCCAGAGGCACCTCTTTGTGCTTTCCGTGACATTCCCACCTATCATCAATCCACCTGCGATATTTTCAGCCTTGGCATGCAAAGCAGGTGGCATTTCCATCTGAATTAATGTCCTGGGAGTTGTTGGATGTGGGAAGGGGGCTAAACTGTCTCGGGCTGGATCTGCTACACCAATCACCCCTGCACAACAGGTAGGAGCTACTTCGGAGTGAAAACATGGCAGGGAGAGGAAGGAGTGGTGAGCAGTCTCCTGCTTTCCCAGGTCATTAGAGCATCCATGTTCATCAGGTCTGGGTACAGAGCAATGACAAAGTTTGGATGCTTCAGGAGAGAAACATTTGCTTCCCAGTGAGAGTAAATTAGGTTTGCCTAGTGTCAGTGTGTTATGAGTCAGGGACATGCATTAACATTTACCAAAATCTGAACGAAAATTGAACTCCGCATTAGGCAAAAAGGTTGGGTGTCATTTTCCTGGGATTTGGGGAAAATCCTCTGAAGAACAGAGCTTTGTTTTTAATAGACACCTGCGTGCCAGCCTCCAGGAGACTGCAGCTCTGTGTGCATTGAGAAGGGATCTGTGTGCTGTCAGGTTACCTGGAGGTACCAGCTGTGAGCAGCTGGACATGGTGCTGGGTGACCAGAGCACACTGTGTGTGCCAGCCTCATGCCAGACCTCCCACTCCTGAGCCAGCTACACTTGGGAGCTGCCTCTCTAAAATATTTTAGACACATTTTTCTGGGCAGGATGAGTTGCTGGGCAGCATTTTGCACCAAGTTCTCACAGCGTTTCTCTTCTGGCACTCCTTGCTCAAAAGTCCACTTCCAGTAGCTTGTGGAACCACATATTTATTGATTTGAGCACAGGAAGAGATTAATAAAAACAGCAGTTTGAGACCAACCTACCTGAGCAAACCACAGCTCAGCATTTTCCAGGGAGCTTGCAGCAGGCTGCAGGGAGCCTGTCCCTGTCCTGGCTAGTGATGGGGCCCTGGCCCTGCCTGGGAAGGTTACTGGAGGGGTGCTGAGCATGGCCACACTGGCAGGGAGCCCTGGCCCAGCCCTTCACTCGCTCCTCTGCGATGCTCTACCTGCTGCATCGCTCCACGCCACAGCCGCACGCTGGCAGGGCGAGGCTGTGCCGCCCGGGCTGTGAGCAGGAGCCATGTGTTGCTTCAGTCCCTGGTGCTTTAGTTCCAGCCCCAGGGGCTGAGAGCGGCTCACCCAGCCCCGCTGGCCGGTGCTGAGCTCTGGAGGGGGCGTTGCTGTGGGCTGGGGGCAGCTACGGCAGCAGGGCAGCGAGTCCGGGCTGTCCCTGCCCCTGCGGGCCGTGGGGAGTGGGCGGCGTGTGACCCCTGCCCCTGCTCAGGATGCAGCACAGCACCTCACTGGCACAGTCTGCGGTGAGCCGGGAGGGCACGGGGGATGCCGTGGTCCCCGCGGGCTGCCACCATCCCTGGGGAGCTGCCACCATCCCTGGGGACCGGGGCAGCCCTGCGTCCCTGTTCGCTGCACGCCGGGATGCGACCCGACAGGACGATGGCTCCTGACACTGCGTGGTGACCTCTATCCCCCCGGAGGGGTCTGGCAGGGACCAGCCCTGCTTGGGCAGACAGATGGGTCGGAGCCCACCTCCCCACACCCCATCACCCCAAGTTCTGCTTGGCTGCCCCCGGGGCTGTGCCGGGGAAGGGGCGGGGGGCTGGCTGCCCACGCCGGTGGCCGTGCGGCCGGGGCGGCAGGCCGGCCACAGCCCTCATTCCTCCGCTGCTGGGCACCGCTTTGTTGCTAGCTGGTGACATCACCCGAGAGCCCACCCCCTGCCTCTTATCCGTCTCTGTGTCTCGCTCATTTATTCACAGGCAGCGCTGGCAGGATCAGGGGCTGTGCGAGCGCCAGGGCAGGCGGCAGCAGCATGTGTGCGGTGTCTGGGGCTCAGGGCGCGAGAACCACGTAAGGTGCCCACCGGAGCCTCCCTCCTCACCCGCCTCCGCAGCCCCCCGCAGAAACTTCACGGCTCCCCCCACGCACGGTCCGGGCTTCTCCGGAGGGGCTTGGCACCGACAGCCGCATGCATGACACTCCGAAAAGGAGAGAAAATGACCATAAGTATCCAGGAGCACATGGCTATTGACGTCTGCCCCGGCCCCATCAAACCCATCAAGCAGATCTCCGACTACTTCCCCCGCTTCCCCCGCGGGCTCCCCGCCGCCGTCGGCCGCAGCGGTGCCCTGCGCCCCGCGGTCAGCCAGCCCTCCGTGAGCCCCGCCGAGGGACCCCGGGAAGACGATGAGGACGTGGACCAGCTTTTCGGAGCGTATGGCACGACGCCCGCCGAACAGCCGGCCAAGAGCCAAGCGCCCGAGGAGGTGGTGGACCCCGAGGGCTACGAGTCCGACGACTGCAGTAAGTTCCTAAGTTTCCATGGGAGTTTGCGGGGTGCTGAGGGCAAGGGTGGGTCTTAGGGCTGGTTCCCCATCTTGGTGCCTGAGTCGCGTGCCCTTCCCGGCTGCCAGCCATGCTGCCCATCCCTGGGATCACACTGCAGCAGTGAGAAGCCCCCAGCTTTAGCTGGGAAGGCTGTCACGGCACCGCTCCGGGGTGGAAGGGGGCCCTGGGAGCGTCCCTGCTGCAGCCAGGCTGGCCGCTGAACCCAAACTAGGGAAGTCTCCCAAGAGCCACCAGTTGCTGTGCTTTGCTGTTGTGGTTGGTGCACTTCTCTGCCTCGTCCCTGCTCGGCTCCGTGCGTCTGAAGGCTGCCAGCAGGGCTCAGACCCTTCGGTTAATCCACGTCGGTGGTGCAGGCTGCTCCAGCCACCCTGCTGATGAGCTGGCGATACGCTCCAGCATCGCCCGGCTCCACATCGGGGAGATTTGTTTGGAATGACATCCACCCTGGAGATCTCTGCCCTCTCCCTCGGCAAACTCTGGCATGTCATTCCTCCATTCCTCGCCCTCCAGCTGCAGGCAGAGCCCTGCAGGAGACCAGCGGGGGCTTTGGAACAGAAGGCTTTGGTTCTGGTAGATGCAGGTGCTTGCAGCAAGGGTTAACCCCTCCCCACCCAAAACGTCCTTCCCACCCGGCGCGGTGGAGCTTGCAGGCTGCAAGGCAGCTGCTGCCTGGCTCTGCCAGCCGCGGTGACTGGGATAATATGATTTCCCTTGGAGTCGGATAAAACCCAAGGGCTCGATTGAGCCCAACCTTCAGGGGCCAGATCCTGCGAGGGGCTGAGCACAAAGTTTGAAGCCGGGAGGTGCCGAGGAAGGGAGTGGGTGCTGCTGAGCAGTGCTGCGTGCTCGTCCTGGGGGAAGGAGAGGCTGAGCTGTTTACGGCCCAGCGCCGGGCAGGCGGTGGCTTTTTCCTGTGCAGAATGTCACAGCCCTGCCTCGGCCTCGCTGCCGGGCTCTGGGCTGGCCTGGGCTGCTGCCATCTGTGCCAGACCCTGGAGCGTGACCCCAAGGAGGGCTGCAAGGAGGGCTGTGCTGCTGCAGGGTGGCACAGCCATCCCCGTGCCCCCCTCTGCCTGCTGACCACCAGCTACAGCCCCAGGAGAGGTTGGGTATTGTGTGCCAGCCCCAAACTGATGCTCCCTTTCTCCCCATGCCGGTGTCAGGGTCATGCTCTCTGGAGAGGCGACAGCCTCGGCGCTCCCGGGGAGAACATCTCTGCTAAGCCGCGTTTGTCCGAGCCGGGCAGTTAGCGGTGACTTTAACCGGATTTGGGTTATTTGCTGCTCTAATTATTAGATCGTCTTTGCTCACTGTGGCGGTAGAAATGGGAGCAACTGGGCTGCAGGGCCAAGGGTGTGTATGGGAGCCGAAGGGCTCGGGGCCCCAGAGTGTGGTGTTTTCTCCAGGTGACTCGCATGGAAATAGCCCGGGGTGCTGCATTCTGCATTTTTCTGCCGGCAGTGCTGGCTGAAAGAGGCTCAGCTCCCTGCCGGGAGCGGGCGGGTGTTTCTCTCACCCCGGCTGGTGTTAGGAAGAGTGTTTGTTGCAGCGTAACAGGTGTCAGGCAAACTGCTGAGGCTCTTTTGCCAGATGTGGTGGGTTTTCGGCTGGTGAAAGCACAGCAGTGCCAGGAGCAGAGTGAGGAGGTGGGACTGCTGGTGTCACATCTCTGGGGACGGCACAGGATGGTCCCAGCCACCCTCAAGACACTGGTTGGCATAAGTGTGCAGGATGAGACTGTCACTCCCCCATGTTTAGCAGCCAAGTTGTAAAACCAGACAAGAGCTCCTTGTCCCAATTTCCCAGCTGGGGAGCTGGGAGGGGATTCATGCAGCCTGACTCGAGCCATCAGCTACTCTGGGGAGTGTTGTTCAGCTCCCCCACATCCCTGGAGGGTGATTCAGGGCTGCTGCATTAGTCACCTGCACTAAATTTCCCCTGGAGAACCTGTGTCTGCCTGTACATCAGGGCAGCACTGGGGTTTAGGTGGTGCCAGTCCGCTCGGGTGTCACACAGGGTTCAGGGAGGTGACTGAGGTCTCAGGGGATGGTGGTGTCAGATCTGAGTGCAGCACCCACAAATCAAGGTGTTGCTGGGCAGTGGCACATCTTGCCTCACTCCCCACAGATACTCCCAGCCCAGGCCCGGAGAGGTGCAGGGAGAGGGATTTTGCCATGGCAGGGTCCATCCAGAGGAGGAGGAGAGCTCCTTCCCGATTGTCCCACCTGCCTGTGGGTTTCCCTCCTCCAACACCAAGCGATGCTGCTGGCTGGCTGGGTGGGAGGAGGAGAGCTGCCCCTGCCTGGAGAAATGCAGCATTTGTCTGGGTTTTCCCAAGCTCGTTCCTACCTGGAGTTGCTGCTCCAGGCTGGTTTCTGGGTTTGCAGCAGCCTTTGAGGTGCCGCGGACACGTTGCTCCATCACCGCACCCATGCAGGGCAGCATCGGCAGGGGCTGGACCGGAGCTGCCATCCCTGCAAAACCTTCGGCACCCCAGCAGGGCTGTGGGGAGAGAGTAGGGTAGGTCCTGCCTGGCCCTGCTGCAACTCACCTGGGCTGGTACCCTGCGCCCCGTTCCTTAATCCTTTGCTGAGTTGTGCTCCGGATGCCATCAGCAATTCTTGGAGTGCCTACGGAGTCAGTGGGAGATGCCTTCTTCCGGATGGCTTCTCCCTGGGATGGGGCAGCCCCAGAGCAGCGCAGCCCTGGGAGAAGCATCAGTGCCAGCTCCCATCCAAGCAGGGTGGCCTGACCCAGGGGTTTGGCATCTGCAGGGAGCAGGGACATGTTGGGGGGCGGATGTGTGTGCGTGCATGGTGTTGGTGCTTTGGAAAATGAAGAATCCCCAGGCTGCAAGAGGCAGGTAGGATCGCTCCAGAGATGGGCAGGGACCCGGCTGAGGCAGGAGGACAGATGGTACTAGTTCATGGGAGGCTGATGCAGAGGCTCAGGCTGATGGCTCTGGGACACCTCTCAGCCAGCCTGTTGAATGCAGCGAGTGGCAGGGAGCAGGCAGGGCCAGGGAACAAACACGGCAGATAATGAGTGGAGACATCTGGGCTGGCTCTGGGATTACTGAGAAGTGCATGGAGCCAGCTCTTCCCATCAGACCTGCCAACAGTGCTGCTTGAGGATTTGCAGGGTTGTGCTGGGCACCTGCTGCCATCCCAGGACCCTTGGGAGACCCTGGGAGAAGGACTCATCACTGCCCTGCGCCTTCTTCATCCTCCATCTGCAGGGATGCTCTGGGACCAGAGCTCAGGCTGTACAGGACTCTCTTCCTGCAGTGGGTTTGTCCCCAGTGGAGCTGCTGAGGAGGTGGAATGAGACAGGAGAGGTGGGAAATGTGTATTTGGTGACAAAGGTGATTTGGCACTGTTGGACCAGAATTAGCATCTGCTGTGTGAGCTGAGAGGACCAGCCAGGATTTGGGGCTGGGAAGGGGGGGATTCACTCCTGCTGCCTTGGGACACTTGGCTGTCACCTCGTCTTTGGTTCCCCTGGCTGGTGCCCGGTGACAGCAGCAGCGTCCTGGCCCCTGGGGTCCCCAGCCACCAGAGATGCTTCCCACCCATTCGGGCAGCACACTGCCAGGGAAACTTGGTTTGGAAGGAAAATAAGCAAATGCCAGCTAGATGGCAATGTGCCACCTGCAAGGAGCTGGCTCTCGCCTCCCATCTCCCCCGATTTCACCCAAATTGCTGCCCCTTCACTGCCCGCACTTCCCCCTCCACAGCACCAGTGGGAATTTGTACCTGATGGGTTTTTAAAGGTCTCTCAAATCCCTGCATGAGCAGCACAGAGGGGGAGACACCGTCCCTATGAGGGAGCACTGCTGGGGCTTCTGTCACGGGGGACAGCGCTGGAGGGAGCAGCCATCCTCCTGTAATGGGCAAGCAAGTTTCCAGCCCTTGGAGAAATGCCCTGTTCCCTTGAGCTGCTGTTTGGCTTTGGAAAGATGCTGTGGTCACGCTGGAATTTTCTCCCTCCTCCATATGCGTTTGGCTCTGGGTTTTTCCGATGGGGACACAGCCTGAGGGCAGGGAGCTGCAGTGGGAGCTGGAAGAGCTGCCCCATACTGTTCCTGCCAGTGCTCCAGGGCTGTTCATATATGCACAAACCCAGCCAATTCCGTAACATGCCCAGTTGTTATTCACAGAGGAGCAGGCTCGTGAGCAGCTCTGGAGCTGCAGCAGCATGGAAACGACTTCTCCAAAGTACAGCTGAGAGGCCAGTCCTGGTGGCGGCGGCTCGTGACGCCTGCTGAGAGCAGCGCCACGCAAGTTATTTAGGAAGACTCTTATTTTGAGCAAAGAAGATAATTAGGCAGGCAAAGCCGTCATGGAGATATTAATTACTGACTGCTTGAAGACGTAAAGAGGAACATCTTAAGGGGTGCAGGGTTTGCAAGTCACCTGGCAGTGCTTTTGGCCAGACAGGGGGAGGGAGAGGAGACGGCAGGGGGAAATGTGCATTGGAACGGGGAGGATATTTACTTCTGAAATGCAGCTCTTTAGCATATGCTGCCACTGCTATTTATAAGCTTTGAATCGTCTTTTCAATCCAGAGAAGGCCAAAAGAAGTATTTCTTTTACTCAGGAAACTAAACAAACCACCGCTGATTTCGGCAGAGCCTGGATTGTGGCTTTGCCCACCAGACCACAGCCCGAGCTGCCTGTGCCAAAGGAATGTGTGTGGGTACTGGGCAGTGCGGAACCGAGGTCTGAGGGCATCAAGGAGCTTGCAGCCTTCCCAAGGGAGACATGGGGTGTTAACTGGGGTGACTCTGGATTAGCTCCTGTCTGGTTTCCTGTGGGATAGATGGGTATAGGGAAGGTGCTGGTGTGGGGGGAGCTCTCACACTTTCCCACTGGCCACCCCTTCAGTGGTCCAGGTGGAGGCTGCACATCCTGTGTTCCTGATCCCCCAACAAGCCTTCAGCCCCCGGAGATGCCTGTTCCCAAGGAGTGACCATGGGCAGGGGCACCCTGAAGTGCTGAAGAGGAACACAGGGCACCTGGTGAGGCTGGCACACGAGGGTGAGCAGGGTCTGTGTGGGCATCCCTCCTGCAGCAGCGATGGAAGCAGCATATGGGCCGTGGCCTCCGGTGTCTCCGCTAATGAAGGAGCCACACGGCTGCTGGTTAATGAGGGGCCCTCCCGCTGCCTCCTCCCCACCAGCCTGCCCGGCCCTTCACCTTCCGTGGTTCCAGGGTGCAGGAGGAGACACAGTGCCCGGCTGGAGAAGGGAACTGACACCCCTTACTCCACCATGCTGGAGCTCAAGGGGGTTCCCAGATCTTTCATCTTTGTATTTAACAGTGGAGGCAATTTTGGGGGGTTGTTAATTGCAAGGCTGTATTTCATTAAAGGAAGAGAGAGGGAGAGATTTTGAAGGCCATCTCTAAATTGAAATTGCTGAAAGTCTAATTGCTGCTGACATCAGGGACCATTTAGTGCTGTAAAACATAATTGCATCTCTGAACTGTTCTGAGCAGATAAGTGTTCCTCTGAACACTCCTCCTGGAGAAGACAGAAGAGCTGATGAGCATCCATCAACCAACCTCGTGAGGAAGCAGCTCCCTGCTCCAGAGCTTACCAAGGGCTGGTGCTGTGTCTCCAAAATGAAGAAATATTAATTGCTGTAAATTTTAAGTGAAAAACCCACGGTCAGGCAGGGAGCAGTTGCAAGAAAGGAAAGTTGTGCTTTGTTCTCATTCCTGATCCTGTTGAATTCAGCCACATCTGTAGATCTCCCGAGGAAGGAAAGTCTCCTGCCTGTGTGCTGGGTCTGGTCCCTGCTGGGTTTTTCTGTAGGAGTGAGGATGTCCTGCCTTGCCTGCAGCAGCAGATCACAATCCTGTGATGCAGCCAATTGGCACCACGTGGTCCAGGACTCTCAGGAATGTCTGAGTCCCAACATGCTGTGCTGCCCCCGGGGCATGTCCCAAAACCTCCCACAGGATGCATTTTCATGGAATAGCTCCTGGCAGAACTTTCAGAAGTGTCCCATTTCCACCTGCCTTCACCACCTTCCCTGGCTGATGCTGAATCCCGTGGCTGGAGGATCATGCCAGAGGTCAGTGCTGCCATCAGACCTGGGGGTTTGCAGTCGTCAGGGCCTTGCAGCTCCTCAGCTGAGCACCTTGTGGGATCCATCCCTGACTCCACAAAGGCACATGAGTCACAAGCAGAATCCCAAGCAGGTCTGTGCACAGGAGTGCTGTGGATGCTGGATGAGCTCAGCCTCAGCTGCAGGAGGCTGCAGGAACTGATGGTGCTGTTTTCCAGGGATAACCCTGGAGGGTTTTAGGGGCTCAGGGAGTCAATCCTCAAGCTGCCCCAGCACTATCTGCCTGCACTGCCCCATCGTGAGCCTCTGGACCAGGTCAAGGCACTGTCGTTCTCAAGGAGGCAGGAGCACACAGAGCCACCCACCAAAATGCTCTTCAGCAGTCCTGCTTGGAAATGGCAGGAGATAATTTCTGTTCCTCCTGAGGAGTCATTTACCAACATTTTACATGGGGCTGTAAGTGCACAGAATTACTTACTGCCTTTCAGGACCTTTGAAATTATCTCTATTGCAGGGGAAAATTAAAGCAATGGAAGAATAGGGACCTATCTTTTATAGTGCATTAAAAAATACCCAGTCTGAAGGTTACTGAACCTGTGCTTTCTGTAAGGGAGAGCTAATCCAGACAATCCCCAGCAGTCTTTTTACTGCTCCACTCTGATCTCCCTGGCACAAAATCCATGAGCAGATTATCTTGGGAGCAGCAATGCTGATAAGCAGAGGGACTTAAGGCTTTTGGACTTCTTTTTAATTAGTTCTATAGTGGGTTTTTTGTGCGCACACCTCAATTTCTCTTAGTGTGGAGCTTTGCTGGGCTTTCTCATGGCAGTCATGAGCTTCCCTGACTTGGGAAGGTAAGGAGGGCGCTCCGTCATCGCTTCCCACCTCCACGGGCTTTGCTGAAGCTCACAGGTCTGTTCTGCAAGTCTCAGGGTCTCTTCCGTGTCTTGAGCATCCCTTGGGCTGAGAAACTCTTCTCCTTGGAGCATCCCAGGCTGCAGAGGGGGCGGATCCCGGCGTGGACCAGGCGAGGGCACGGCGCCTGCCAAGACGGGGGGACTGGGGAAGGGAGCGGAGCAGGGATTCATCACTGCGTTTTGCCTTTCATCCCGCAGGTATAAATAGAAGCTCCTCCAGCCTCCCCGTCACCCTGGGCGCTGATGGGAAATGTCAGCAATAAACAATTTCTGCCGACTCTGCCGGCCAGGGCGGTGGTGCTGCTGCCGCCGTGCCAGGACGCCACGCTGCCCGCGGGCTCCGGCCACACTCGCCACATCCCCTGGCTGAGCCCGCGGACACATCTGCTGGTTCTGCTGCCCTCTGATAGTTTCGTGGCCCACTGAATTAATCAAAACGCCCAGAGGTCAGTGGGAGAGGAGGCCTTGCGTTCCCGCGCAAGTCAGATTTATTTTTCTTTTTAGAGCCGGTGTTAAACGCCAGGCCCTGGCCAGCGCCTTCCCATCAATCTCTCCCAATTCATGGAGAGGAAAGAGGGTCAGAACCTCCTAATGAGTTCGGCTTTCCTAATGGTTATTTTATCATTGGAGCAGAATAATTGTAATAATAATGATACATCCTGCCTGCTGTCTGGAGAGCACCAAGCTGCCTTTGTAGTGCCTGACAAAGGCATTTATTTATATTTTTTATTTGCAGCCTGTGTGATTAGAGGGCAGTGTTTAGAATAGCCCAGTCGAGTTAAATAATCCTGGTAACAGCTCTTTGAGTCTAGTTGCCGCCCTTTTCTTTTTTGGGTACTTGCTCCCTTAATTAAGAGCACGAGTTGCATCTCTCGTGGGAGGGGGAAAGCAATCAAAGGAGGAGGATTCAGCTGCATTGCAAAGGTTTGGGGCCCAATCCTGCCAGCTGGGGAGGCAGGACTCCCACAGCCAGGGCTGGATGTGCTGCCAGAGGTTTGCAGGAGGGGTGGGAGCGGTGACTCGTGCTGGTGTGGTGGTGTTGGCTTGCCTGGCCGCTGGCTCGGCATGCTGCCCGCTCCAGGAGTGCAGGGTTGTGGTCCCATGGGAGTTTACAAGGAGCTGCTGTGGGGTGCAGGGGTGGCTCCCACCCCTGGTGCAGCTGGAGGTCTTCTGCCACCTCCTCAGCCCCTGAGCAGCTCAAGCACCAGCCTTTGTCTCTGCCTTCACTGCTGTGCTGGATCCATCGCCTGGATGTGCCTCCCCAGGAGGTAATGGAGGTTGCAGGGCTGTGGTCATGTCCTGGATGTGTCCAGTGTGTCCTGGGCATCCTCCAGGTCCTGGCTCTGGTGGCAGCACTACCCTTGGCTCCACGGCAGCACCTTGGCTGCCAAACCCCAAGTTTGCCTGACCCCTTTTGTCATCTCCATACGGCCGCGTTTGTAAGCAATTAGCTCGTGTTCTGCTGATGTTTCCACATCCCTCTGCTAAAAGCAGAACTTTTCTTGGTTATTGAGATCATCACCAACAAGAAAAAAAACCTATGTGGAGGAAAACCCCTTCAGAACTGGAGGAGATCTGGGGCTGGAGCCTGGCAGGGCTGGGGGAACTGTGCACCCCTATCCATGCCCTCCCAGCTCCTGGCAGCTCCACGAGGAATGGGAACTGCTCAAGGTTTGCTTATGGACTGCCAGCACTGGGAGCAGGACCTGAGTCCCCACCTGCAAAACAAGCACCTGCTGCTTGTTATGGTGATTTTAGGCTTTGCCTGTCTTGCAGTAGCGGGGCCCCCCTGCTGCCCTCGCCCCTGGGGCAGGCTGGGGCTTTGTCAGTATTTCCTGGACAAAGTCTGTTTTTGTGCCAGGCTTTTAATTTGTTTTATAAATTGCCAAATCCAGCAGGCTGAGCCGCGGGCCCCCTCCTGTGATAAAAATAAAATAACAGCTTGAACCCGGGAGGGCCGAGCGGTGGGGCTGGCAGGAAGCGCTGATTAAAGGGCAGGTGGAAATGATGAGGCTCCGAAACCGGAGGCTTCATCTTCCGCTCTTGAGTGAAAAATGCAGATTTTGTGAAGTTTTGCTGACTTGGCTTTCACCCTTGTGCTGTGGAGCCTCACACTTCACCCACTGCCATCCGTGAGCTCCCTATCTCTAAGCACAGGCAGGGGCACCCAGGGACTGCTGCGCCTTCCTCCCTGTGGGATGAGGAGCGGTTTTGGGTGGGAATTGCTCTGGAAATACCCACTTGGGCCGGACCCAGAGATGACTCAGAATTTGCAGCAGGTTTCGCCTCACCCTGTATTGCTTCCATCTTCCCCTGGCAGGTAAAACCCCACTGATTTGTGACTTACCCAGACCAACAGCTAATGTGCCATGAAATTGCTCCAGAGCGAGGGGGTTACATTATTCTGGCAGAAAATCTCTTTGGGTATTTATTCTGTTTTGAACTCAAGATATTTGCTCTGAAGCAATGATTTTTCTTTTGCTAGCAGGCAAACCTGTAGCTCATTTGCCTTTGGGCTGGGAGATCACTGTGAAATTGCAGCAGGAACATTTCGGTCCCCTGAATATCCACCTCCTCCGTGGGTGCCTTGCTGCTGTCAGTGCTGGGGGGAAAAAAAAGGACCTTGTTTCCTGCCATAAAGTTTGTCCAACTTCTTCTTCCCCCCCGGCAGCAAACCCTGCTTTGATATTGAGCAAAACTGTTCCGGTTTTTATTTTGGATTTTTTTTTCATGCTCTGAATGCGGCGGGAAGGTGCAGTTACCTTGGAAACAGTGGTGGGATGCTGTTTGGTGGCAGGGCAGCACTCAGGCAGACCCCTTTTGGGAAGGTGGGCATGGAAAAGTGGAGGTTGCTGGGTCCAGAGCCACCGTGGAAGTTCAAGGCTGGTGGCAGGTGAAGCTGAGACAGCGAAGATGCTGCTCCATGTCCAGGCTTTGGTGTGCGAATAAGGTCTGGGAGCCTTGGAAAAGGTTAAGCCGTGTTTTTGGAAAGCTTGTCTTTTTAAGGCTTTTTCTCTGCTTTGGTTTAGCACGACTTGCTCAGATCATTCAAAGGGAAAGAATTTCTTAAATTAAATGTACTTTTGCTGCTGAGGCTCTTCTGGTTTTGTTCCGGTCTCCTGCCCTGTCCCTGTGTCCCATCCCAGGAGATGCTGTTCCTGGGTTGCGGATGCTGTAACGGAACACTGCTCCGATTAAAAGCTGGTGGTGTTTTTCATTTTAACCATAAAAGTATTTCCATCCCTCTCTGGATTTAATTTACAGTTTGCAGCCAGATTGGAGCTGGGAAGGGATCCCATTGGTGGCTCATTTGTTTGAAGGTGTCAGTGTACAAATACGTGTTCTGGGAATGCCAGCGGCGCTGGAGCAGGGGGGGATGTGCCAACACTGGGTCTCTTCTGTGTCCCAGCCATGCCTGGATCTTCCCAGAGAAGAGCCTTCGGCTCCTGGGGGACAGGAAGCTGCTGGCTGCAATGGGGCTGCTGTGGGATTGGGGTCACCCATGTGAAAGCCCACAGAGGCAAAGCTGGGCGAGCTGCATCCACTGATCCTGCTCAGTCCTCTCCCAGAACTGTGCCAGCCCCACCAGCCAACATGGGGATGGCCACCAGCTGGAAACAAGGGCTCACAGGAGGATGCTTTATGTTTTGTAATGTTTGTAGCCATTTCTGTAGCATCTTCATCCACTCCTTTTGTGCTCAGAGGGAGAAAAGGCAGCGTTGGCTGGGCCACACAGGATAACAGAATCTTCTCTTCTTTGCAGCCTCGCTGGGGACGCTGGATTTCAGCTTGCTCTACGATCAAGAGAACAACGCTCTCCACTGCACCATCAATAAAGCCAAGGTATGGCTCAGAGCATGGGAACAGGCAGGACTGACTGTGCCTGGAGGTGGGAAACTTTGTCCTGCCTTATGGGGCCACCCAGGTGCTGCAGCTGTGCCAAATGTGCCAAAAGCTGCAAATGTGGCGGTGAGGGGACACCCAGTGTCCCCTCATCCCTGGGTTGCATCAGGGGCTCTGGTGTCTGTGAAGCAGCTATTCCTTTGCCAGCTCCACTTCTATCCCAACACCCAGTGCCTCTGCCCTCTCCTTCCCCTCCAGCCCTGCCGTTCAGGGCGTTTCCAGCAGTACAGAGGCGGCTGCTCTTCCCCTTTGAAGAGATCGTTGCAGCTATTGATGCTTTTTAGAGCAGCCCGTCCCGATGTTGTTATTTACTTGACGGCTGTGACCGGCTGTCAGTTTATAAATGGCTCTTTTAAATGCTGCTAATCACGGCCACAAAGTGCTGTGCCTCAGCGCCTTTGCCGTCTGCATGATTGAAGCAATTAGGGGCTTTTTGCACATTTTGGAGCAGAAACAGATAACTGAGGTCCTGATTCTGCCTCCAGGCCCGTGGGTGTTGCTGGGTTCCTCTCTGCTTCACCCAGCACGAGGACTAGAGCAGTGAGGGTACCAGGTCACTGTGGCAGTGGTGGGTTGGGAGGAGAAGACCTAAATCCCTGCAGATCTTGGGAAGGTGTGGAGTGTTTTTACAGCAGGCAGGAGAACGGGCTGTGACCTGAGCCCCAGAGGATCAGGCCATGCTGTTTGCCTTCATAGGATGCATGTTTGCAGCCCCCACCCCGGCACCTGCTGCGCTGGGTGCTGGTCCTGGGCACTGAGAATGCACATCCCCACCCAGGGTTCTCCCTGCCTGGAACACTCCAGCACCAAAGCTTGGCTTTGGGGATGAGCATGGAAACATCTGCCCTGGCAGCTCTGGAGCTGCTCCTGGCTGGGGGCAAGTGCAGCACCCACAGCTCCTGGGCAGGGCTGCCAGGGCAGGGCTGGGGCAGACAGTGGGGTTTGTTTCCCTCCCTCTTGCCCGTGAATTCTCCGGCAGCCTCTGGGTCAGGCTTCCCTTGGCGCACTCGGGAGTGGTGCCAAGGAGGAGATTTCTAATTGTATTTGGAGTGGGAGGAAGGAGACCTGTGAGCAGCAAGTGATAGATTTCACATCAGCGAGAGCAAGGGCAGGGCTGGCAAAGGAGAGCCCTGCCGTGCCCACCTGGCTCTGTCAGGAATAGTAGTGGCTTATTCCACCCCACAGGACTGGGGGTACCCCTGCACCTCCCCTGGCCACGGGGTGGGCAGAGCCCTCCTCGCCACCCTGACATTCAAGCACTCGAGTCCTGTTCATTTCCATTCTGCTCTCATTCTCCCATTTTTCTCTTTTATTTACATTGCCATCTGCTCGCTCTCATTTCATCTTCTCGCCTGGGGAAAGCTGCCAAAACTTGACTACAGAAAGGTAAGGGCCAGGCCCCGGCTGCCGTCGGTGGGAGCCGGCGCCGGCTGTGTAGATGTTACAAGTAGTGCTGTAGAGGAGGAGATGGGCGAGTGCCAGGACCGCACACACAAGCCCCAGCAGTGCTGGGATGTGCATTGCCCTTGCACCTGGGCTGGGTGTCCTGGGTACCTGTCTCAGCCCTCTGGGGAAGGTGCCCTCAGGATATATCCAACTCCTGCAGCTCCTGGAGCCTCAGCTGCTGCCAGCAGCCGTTAAAACCTGGACTATTTCAGCCATGCGAGACATGATTTTCTTTCTCTCCGATAACCCCAAACAACCCCTCTCTCTCCCTTTAGATCTCTTTGCTTCTCTCCGTTTATTTTAGTCTCCAGCACTTTTCTATCTGCTGATGTCCCTCACGAGTCCCGTTATCAGCTCCTGGAGAGCAGGAAGAGGGGAGCACTGGCAGCAGGTTCAATTCAACCTGTTGTGCTCCACCACCAATTTCCTGCTCTGCAACCATCAGCTGCTGTACTGTGCCTGAGGCTGGGATAGTCACTCCATGTGGGAATTTACCCCTGGTGCTGTGCCTGGGGACATCTGAGGTGTTTCTTGGTGCAGGTTCACAGCGGGATCTGTGAGATGCTGGGAGTTTCCAGACAGCCACTGTGCCACCCTCTGGACCCTGTGCTGGCAGGAGCACAGGATCAGGTGGGATCAGGTAGGATAAGGTGGGATCAGGTAGGATCAGGCAGTGTGGCCACCTCACACTAATGGCTCTCAGTGCTGGCAGTAGCCCTGCCACACTTTGCCTGTCACACTTCAGGCAAGGCTGAACTCAGACACCTTGCAGCTCAGCTCGGATCAATAGGAGAATAAATGGGAGCTCACTCCTGGACTGTGGGAACAGCCGTGTGCCCGGCTGGCAGGAGGGCTCTCCCCACTCACCTGCTGCCCTGCACAGACCCTGTGTTGTGCTGATCTGTACTGTCACGTGTGGGAAAGAGCTGGGATGCTCTGGGCATCACCCCCTCCTAGAAAATGTGGTGGAAAAGGGTTCAGTGAATGTGCAGGCACCCGGGCTGCTCAGTCCTACAAAGCCCAACCTGCTCCATGGAGCAAGAGGATAACCTGCTATAGGGGGATCACAGAATCATAGGACCTATGGGATCTATAAGGGTGTGTGGCAGCACAGACACGATGGACTGTGCTACCCTGTAGCTTCATTGGTCTCCTGCTTTCAGGATGCGGATGCCCAGGATAAGCCTCAAGGGGGTGTATGGCAGTGGTGAAGGAGCTCCTGGCCCCAGGCAGGCCATCCCAGGCAGCTGCTGCCTGTGGGAGCATCCTTGGGCTGCTCTCCCTGCGCCGCTGGCCAGAAAACACCCGGGAGTTTCCACCCTGCCGAGCATTTGGAAGCTCCCTCCCTTCCAACAGAAGGAGGGTCTCAGCAGTAATGCACTGAGCATTACTTATGGATTGAGTCATAAATATTTATCACTGCAGGGAAATTCCTGAAGCCGCCTGTCTCCTCTGGGCTGCGCAGTTTGCCCCGTTTCGGAATGGGATGCCTTGGCCTGGGAGGTATCCAGGCTGGTTTTTGGGCAGAGGGGATCCTGCTCAGCGGGCAGGCAGCTCGTTGTGGGGTGAATGATGGAATGAATCCATCTCCTGTGATTGCTGCGTGCCTCCAGCGTGGCGTTAATCGGCAGCCCGATTAGCCCAACTTGTAATTAAATCCTATTGATTAGCTAAATGTCACTGGCACGGAGAGCAGCTGGCAGAGGCTGGGATGCGGGGAGCTGGAGGTCTCCATAGGATTGCAGCAGAGATTTTGGGGTTGGGCAGAGGAAGGGAAAAGATGAAACTTCGTCTCCTCTCCATCGCCTGTGCCGTGATGCACAGCACCATAAATCAGTCCCAGCAGCAGGATTGGCTGGAGCCAGGGAGGTGCCCTGGATGGATCCAGGGGAAGGCTCTGCTTCCATATATGAGCCTTGTTGTTCTTCTCTGCCTCTCAGCTCTCTTGGAGCAGCTTTAGGCTGGCAATCCCTCCACACAGGTGCTGATCACCCTGTGGGTCGTCCCTGTGGGAGGGATGAGCTCCCACGGGAGCAGCTTTGCAGGGCAGAGCTCTGCTAAACTCAGTTGTGTGCTACACACGTATCAAGTGACATGGGAGGGAGGTAGACGTGACATTAGGAGCTATTTTCCAGGCTCCTGTCACTCCATCTTCCATACCACATCTATTAAAAAAGCCTTTAATAGCCTCCTCAGAAGGTAATTTAATTGAGCTGAATTGATGGGTGAATTACAGAGCTGCCTGTCTTTCTCCATCCATTTTCATGGGAATCTGCTTGCTTGTTTCTGATTTCATTTGCTGTGCAGCACTGGGCAGGTGGGCACCTCCAACTGGGGAGGCTGGAGAGAGCCTGGGTCTCTGTGGGTGGACTGTGTAGGTGATCCCCTCTGGAGTCTGGGGACAATCCAGCCCATTCCTGCCCTATCTGCCCGTGGAGCCACAGCCAATACCACCACCTTCCTCCCAGTATCTGCTGGGGCAGGGACATCACCCACAGGCTGCAGTTAAAGCAGGGACATTTCACCTCCATTCGCTGCTGGTATTTTTATCCTTTTGGCTCTGCTTTAGAAGCAAAATCCTGAGCTCTTTCCTGAGCACCATTTGGCCTCTCTTGCCCCAGGGCAGCTTGCTTGTCTCTGAAGCAGAGCTCTTGTCTCTGAAGCAGAAGCCTTGCTCCAAATCAGAGACATTCCCAAGGTCAGGAACATCCTGCACCCTTGGCCAGGTTGTGCAGCTCAGGGGGAGCACAGGGCATCCCAAGAAGCTGCTGTGGCTCTGTGGGTTAGGCTGGGTGAGTTCTTCCATATATGTGAAATATGGAAGCGATTTCCCTCCTTGATTTGCCGAAATCCAGGCCTTAATGATTAGGTTTCCACTGCACACAGCCGTTCCAGCAGCAGTCCATACAAATACTTTCCTGCCAGGTGGATCCCTGGCAGCTGCAGGGACTCATTATCCAGGCAGTGAGTACTCTGCTTATCACAAAAAGGGTGTGAAAAGTCTTTAGCATCACCCAGCCTGATCTCCACGCCCAGTTTGGAGCCAGGGTTGGATGGATACTTCTGCAGAGAAACCCTCCTCTGATCCAGGCACAGAATTGCCTTCAGCCAGCCCAGCAATAACTCCTGCAGGGATCCCACAGCCAGGCTGGAAACAATCCAAGGACTTCCACGATGGAGCCATTCTCATTTCTTCTTAGGACTGGTGAAAATTAGGCTCCATTTTTCATGCTCCTGAGTTGCTTCCCTGCCCTGTGGAGTCTGTTTCCATGCAGCCTGTGCAGTTATGGCTTTGGGCTGGGTTTGTGCCTCGCCCTTGGATAATTTTCAGGTTGTTTAGAAGAGGCACAGAGACACAGCTTGTGTCCTCCCTCTTCCCAAGGCAGGATCAGCTCCAGAGCATTGCTATAAGAGACGTGATCCACGTCATCCTTTAAGAGCTGTGAGGGTGTTGTATAAAATCCATCAGGAATGGCTGCAGCGAGTATTTCCTTGTGTCTGTGCTCTGGTACCCCCAGATTTCCTTGCAAACACCACAGCATTCAGCTGGCACCAGCCTCCCACTGGCCTGGAGCAGTTCTTCCTTCAGCTGTGCCTTAATAACACGGAGTAGGTAGGTGCTATCACACCCTCTGGGAGCACTTAGAAGTAGCACCACAACAGCAGAGGTGTGTGTTTGCTCATAAGCAATTATTAAATGACAAAACCCTGTAATTTCAAACCTCAGAAGTCTCTGTGCTGATTTACTTAACCCCCAAATTAATTGTGATGAGGATGGCAGAGTCAGGCTGCCGGGAGAGCGGAGTGGTGCCTGGTGGCCGATGCCAAGTGCAGGTGAGGAGCTTCCCACTTCCCACAGCCCCTCCTCGGCTCCACAGATGGCGTTGGAATGCTGAGTGTGTGTGGATTTGGTGCCCGGCCTGGATCCTGCAGCAGCCACACTCCCCTCCATCCCCAATCCCGAGGAAATGCAATTACTCCGTGGACCAGCCATATCCCAGGGAAACAGGCATTGGTGGATGGGCTCAGTGAAGCCACCCTGCCTGCCCAGCATCCTCCTGTTATCCTGACTCCTGCTTTTTGCTGTTCCCTCTCCAGGGCCTGAAGCCGATGGACCATAATGGATTGGCTGATCCATACGTCAAGTTGCACTTGCTTCCCGGAGCCAGTAAGGTGAGACGCCTTTTCACTTCTCCTTCTCTTCCTGGGGCTGTGCCTTTTCCTTGGAAATTAGGCCCAGGAGGTTCCCCAGGGAGAAGCTCCTCATCCAGGGGCTGCTGCAGCCAGGCCCCGAGCCTCCTGCCCATCTCTTGAATAAAAAGTCCTTAGAGAGAGCAGGAGGTAAGAATTGGGGCTAAATTCATCCTTATGGAGTAGAAAATACCTTTCTGGGAAACCACTGCCTGGGAGTCAGGTGCCATCCCTGATTCCTCATCTTGGGAGCAGGGGATGCAAATGCTGCTCTCCAGGAGCCCCTGGGAAGCACCGAGTGAAACAATCTGAAGCTATAAACAAACCAGACCCTTTTAATTTTTTTTTTTTTTTGCCCTGTTTCTTTTACATTTTAAACCCCTCAGATCGTAATAAAACAGAGTATAAATCATAAGGGAAATATTTCCATCTCCTTAGGTTCTGCGCTTGCTGGAGAGAAGAGTAATTAAAGATATTGATGTGTAGTGAGAGCTTGGTGTAACTGATGGGGATGTGGAATTTAAATGCTAAACGTATGTGTTATGAA
Source organism: Neopelma chrysocephalum (assembly GCF_003984885.1). NCBI lineage: Eukaryota > Metazoa > Chordata > Aves > Passeriformes > Pipridae > Neopelma > Neopelma chrysocephalum. Next base: position 541,804 of record NW_020897744.1, on the reverse strand, counting down.
TATTAATTGCACTCCTATTCTACACGAAAGGAAAGACCTTTTTTGGGGAGGTATATTTACTTGTTACGGTTCGGTTGAATTAATTCATAATGTTCAGGGCGGTAGAGGGAGTTTTTAACCACATTTCAAGTTCCGCTGGAATTAGGAGAGCCGGGAGCGCTTTCATCAGCGATATTATCTGTCATTTCCATGTTTTGCAAATGCATTGATTAGCATTTCTGCTGGAGGTGGTGGAGAGTGGAGAGGCAGGAGGGGAGCACTGAGCTGAGGGTAGTGCAGGAGCTGCAGACTCCACAAGCCCAGAGCGGCCATGGGGGGACCCTCTCCTTGCCCCCATATTCCAAACAGCATCATCTGGATCTGCCCTTGGAGAGGTGAGCAGGTCTGGGGGGATCACGGGTGTGTCCTGGGCTGGATGTTCCTGTCCAGGTGTTCCAGCAGCAGGACTGTCCCTGAGTTCCTCGGGTGTTTCTGTCCCAGTCCTGAGCTCTCAGCCACCTGTGGCAGAGCTGTGGGAAGCAGGGCTGGAATTCATTCCCCATGCAGGGCTGGAATTAATTCCCTCTTAAACCCTCCACGTGAGCTGGTTACTGACTACTGAGTCATTCCAGATGGGAGAAAAAGGCATTCCCAGAGCTCGGTTCCTCTGATCTAATTCATGTCCCTTGCCCAGGGCAGCGTTAGCTGCTGGGTGATGCCCATCATGTCACCCCCCTGGCTAAACCCACTTTCCCTCCTGACCCCCAGAGCCCCAGCCCCAGGATGTGTTACCCACAGGTCTGAGCAGGCAGTGGGTGCCATCAGTGCTTTCCCTGCTGTCCTTGTCACCCTTCAGCAGGCTTTAGACTCCCTGTCTGACACGTATCCCGCTGCTTGGGCTGGAGCCTGTCGTGGTGGCCACAATATCACCGAGGAATGAGATAAAATAGATGTGAGATGGAACCTGGTACAATAAAGCGCCTCAATTGAAGCAACTTTACAAAGTCAGGAAAGATTTAAGGCAAACAAGGTATTGAATCAAAGGTGACAGGAGGCCTTAAATGAGAGCACCTGCCTGCAGTCCCCTTCGGTTTGCATCACTCTGTCATTGGGCATGTGGGGATGGACTCAGCAAGGCTGGTGCCCATGCACAGCCAGGCTGGCAGCTTCTCCTCCTGCAAACCAGCTCCTGCTTGAGTGATGGAAATGCCATTGGCATTGCAGGGCTTTAGATGCTGCTCCTAATTGAGATCCTGCCCCTGCATCCCGCTCAGCTCATGGAGCATCCTGCCTTGCTCCAGGGGAATCCTCCTCCTAACGTGGCATCAGGTGTTTTGCAGCTCCACAGCGCTGGGCAGGGCATGGGTTGATTTCAGAGTCAGAAATGGCTTTGGAAATGCAAGTGAGAGCACAGCACAAACTCCAGAGGCATTCTCCATCTCTGAGGGATCAAACCCAGGGCAAGCAGCTGCTTTGCGCAGCACATTGGGAGTGAGCCATCCCTCAATGGTTCTGCTGCACTGGCAGCTCCAGCTGGTGGCCACCTCCAGCTGATCTGGAAGAGGTTGTGTGGTTGGGGTGCTTTTGGTGTGGGAAGGACATGACAACAAAGTGACCCCACTCGTGCTGCAAGAACGAGTTCTCTATTTCACCCCGTGCTTTGCATCCCGCTCACATTCAGCTCAGGGCTGGTGAACCCCAGGTGGGGAATGTAGCAGCTTCCCATAAAGACCCACGAGATGAGGTGTTGATGTCCTGAGAGTTCCTTATGCCCAGCAGCAGCTGAGGCAGGGATTGAGCTGTCTGACATCTAATTAGAGGGAAAACTACTGCTCTGCCAGGCTGTGCCAGCCTGGGGGCTGGTGAGGAAGCCCCATCTGCAGCCTCAGACCTTTGCTCCTGCTCTCCCCCTGTCCCAACAGAAACAGGGATCTCAGGGAGTAAGGAGATTAATGTCCCCTGAGCTGGGGAGTGGGTGTGTGCCAGGATGCCCCACCAATGCCAGGAACACGAGCCCTGCTGTCCCTGTCCTCCCACTCTGCAGAGCTGCGGCGCTGGAAGGAGTTGCTGGTGCTGACAAAACGCGTATCAAGGAAGTTATTTTGAGTCAGGCAGGATCGGGAGCTGTGCTGGGAGTGGGAATGCAAACAAACAGCCAGAACAGCAAATTGGTATTTTTTAATGAACCTGAAAAGGCTTTTTTTCTTTTCCCTCTCTCTCGCTTTCTCCTACTGCATAAATGAAATCCACGTCCCTGCTCCGTGCTCTGCCAAGGTTCCCATTTTGCTGGCTGTTTCCAGGATGCGGGATGCAGGGTTGGATTGCTTGGCAAATCAGTGAATTGCTGTGTCTCTGCCCCTCTGGTTATTGCTGCAGTCGGGGTGGACTTGGGCCACCCCATGGAGGACTGGCTGGGTTACAGTGCTTGGGCAGAAGGGCAACAGCACCCGCTGCCCCTTCATTTCCAAACTGGGCTTCCTTTTCTCCCCACTACCTGCCCAAATGACCTCCTGGGGTTGATTCCCACTGACCACAACCTTCTCCGCTCTTCTAGGCGAATAAGCTGAGAACCAAAACGCTGCGCAACACTTTGAACCCCACCTGGAACGAGACACTCACCTACTACGGCATCACCGACGAGGACATGATCCGCAAGACCCTGCGGTAGGGCCCGGGGGATGAGGGGGTGCTGAGCCCAGTGCTGGGGGCCACAGTCCTGCCCCACAGGAGAGTCCTGGTGCTGCTCACGGCAGAACAGGGGCAGAGTTCTCACCCACCACAGCCAAAGCCTGTGCGCGTGCCCTGCACAAATCCATCACCCCCGCGGTGACCGACGCGTGATTTACAGGCAGCCTGGGCTGGAATAACCAGAGAGGGGCATGTTCCTGCTTTGTCATTAACTTCATAACTCACTGGCTGGCTCCTGCCTGCAGAGGAGGTGGTGGTGTTTGGGTTTAACCTCTTCGTGTCCAGCTCTCATGGGCACAGGTTAAGGCTTTGTGGTCTTGTCGTGCTGAGAAAATCTCCCCAGGGAAGTTCTAGGGCCCTTTCGAGGCTGAGCTTTTTGGAAGAAAGCTAGAGGCATCTGTGAATTATTGTCAAACTAAACAAAGAGTGTTTGTATTTATTCTATGATTCTATTCTGTTGATTTGGTTCAGTCTCTGTGCATTCAGCATCTCCCAGGGGCTGGGAGAGGTTGTGTGGGGCTGGAGGTGGGCAGGGGCGGAGTGGTGGGATGGGGTGAGGTTGGAAGTGATGCTCTGCAGGGAGCAGACACCTGTGAATGCAAAGATTTTTATGTCTTGGCCTCTTTCCCACCTGGGTGAGGGCAGGGAGTGACCCGGATCCTGAGGACAGATCCTGCTCGGGGGGGTGCTGGGCAGCCTCAGCTGCTCCATCACTGCGCTGATCTGGGACTGCGCTGCAGGATTTGCTGTAAGATCTGCTGTCAAACAAAGGAGGATTTTGCCTCCTGCTCCAAGGACTCAGGGCTTTGCCAGCTCCGTGGCTGGAATCCCACCCTCCTCATTTGCAGGTGCCCTGGGAGTTTGTGATTTTCCCCATGACAGGAGCACAAAGCTGCCTTATAAGAGGTCCTGCTCAGAGGTGAACCGGAGCAGAGCCCACCTGTTGTCTGCAATGTGCATAGAGATGGGAAATTCAGCACCATGGATTATTATTTCACTTGGAAAACATTAGTCATGCTGAAAGTGCTGCAGGCTGATGGGGCTGGAAAGCCTCTGGTTTGTTATTATTATTGGTGGGTATTTTTTCACTCCAGGCTTTGAAGTTTTCAGCCTCCTCAAGCGTGGAAATCAGTTTGTAGGGAGATGCTCGGCTGAGTTGTTCACTGGAAGGCAACAGGGAGCAGGAGGACTCGACCCCCACCTTTTCAGGGCCCTGGGAGCTGCTTCTCCCTGGGAAAGGGCTGTGATCCTGGAGGCAGCAGGGAGGTGTGAGGTGTCCAGTGGCTGGGGGGATGTGCAGAAACAGGTGCAGAGCTGGATTTGCCCTCCTCCCCATAGAAATCCAGTGTTAGCACATCCCATTCCTGCCTGCCAGCCTGGGTGCTGTGGAGCTTCACAGGGAGATTCCTGACAAGGTTGGTTAATGGCAAATTAGCTCAAGGCAGCTCCAAAGGCTCCTTTCTAGGGAGTTGAGGGAAACCTATGGCCCAAAGAATTCTTCTGCTAAAACAAAACTTCTGAGCACCATGGCCTCATCTCTTATCTTGTGTGGGGAACCCAGAGCCTAAAATTCAAGAGCTCTTCATTTTCCTTAAGAGCAATTCCCCAGCCCCCTTTTCTCTTTTCTCCATCTTCGCAGCTGAAGATATTGGCAGAGGAGATTTTATTTATCCTGAATCAGGTTTAGATGAGATGAGAGTTCTTGCACACCAGACACAAGGTAAAAAAACACCCAGTCTTTTATTTTAATATCTTGCTTGGATTTGCTTCTCTTCAAACACTGGATGGTTCTTTGAGTAGAAGGATGCTGAGAACTTGAACCTCCTCATTTAGATATCAGCTGAATTAGAGAATCTCAGGATGGTTTGCATTGGAAGGGACTTTAAAGCTCATCTCATTCCACCCCCTGCCATGGGCAGGGACACCTTCCGCTATCCCATGTTGCTCCAAGCTCCTTCCAACCTGCCCTTGGATACTTCCAGGGATGGGGCAGCCACAGCTTCTCTTGGAAACCTGTGCCAGGGCATCACCACCCTCACAGGGAAGAATTTCTTCCTAATATCCAATCTAAACTGACAATCTTTGAGTATTTTGTTGTGGCTTGAGCTGTTTCTCTTCTCCACGACACCAGTGGCAATGACCCCCTCACTTCTCCCAGTGCCACTTCCCACAGGAGGCATCTCCCATTGTCCTATCTTTGGTGCTTTGCTTCGCCTGTCCATCATCTCATCAAAATATCTCCTTCTCTGTCAGGAAAAGCCAACTTCAAAGCGGTGAAGACGCTGATTTTCCCAGTGCTAATCAGTCGAGGCTCCTGCCAGGCAGCTGGTGGTACTTGAAAGAGCATGAGTGATGCTCCCCTCAGTCTGGGTGGTGACCGTTCCCCGGGAGCCTCCCTGGTGCTGAGATCCAGGGGAGGGGCAGGGAACTCGATTGCAAAGTCTCTTTAATGTGAAAATAACGGCGGAGATCAAAGCTGCCGCCAGCCTTCGCCTCCCCGCTGCCTGGAGAGCTGGAAAAGCACCCAGAAATCTTTCCAGCCCACCTGGGCTCCTGGAAGGCACGTGTCCAGCATGGATTGGTGGGGTGGTGCTGGAATGGGGCACTCTGCCAGAGCCTGCAGCTCTCTTCAAGGGGACGAGTGGCATTTGTTGGAGCAGCTGGAGTAGGGACATCCTGGAGAGCTGGGTAATGGATCCCCTCTTTCCTGAGCCCCCCAGCCGTACCCCTTGTTCAAACTGGTCAAGTGGCTTTGCAGTGACAGAGCCCAGGAGCCACCAGGGTTCACCTCCCCGAGCAGGGCCACCCCCCGGGCGAAGGAGAGGTGAAGGCAGCCCAGCTGATTGCGCTGGCAAGTGGGATTTTGTTAATGAATCAACCCCCTCAAATAACACCAGATACTTTGGATTTCATGAAACACAGCAGGTGGGAGGATCTCGAAAGGTCTCATCCATTCATTGAATTAAATATCCCTGAGTCTAGCCCAAGGTTTAACAGGGATGAAACCACCCACCAGCCTGGTAGAAAGCAAGTTCACAGCCGTGTGGAAGGCGCTGGACTCTGAGTGCACAGATGGATGGGCTGGGGGGCAGGTTCCCTGGCAGCACTGAGAGGGAAAATCTCACCCCACAGTCCCCACTCTCATCTGGGCTCCAAGCATGACCGTGTGGCAGCAGTTTGGAAGCTCTGTCCAGTGGTGGGAAGCCAAGGTGCATGTCAGGGGGAGGCAGAGAAATGCTGCAGGGGAAATTGGAATAGGCAGAATACAATCACCTACGTTTAAATAATACATGTAATATGCAAAAAAATAAATTATATTCATAATAAATATCAGAGCTGGCCAGATATTGGATACAATTATTCATATCCAGATATATTGGCAAAGTGATGCATTATTCATATGATACTCAGCTAGCCCACAAATGCCAGGAATTCTTTGTTTAATCATGTGTTTGACAAACATCATGACTCATTAAATATATTATTCAGAAAATAGTATTTGATCAGGACTAATAGGTGTAGTGAAGACACTTGGAGGTTTGGGGTCCTGAATTGCTTTACCCTGGAAGTGCTGAATGGGGTTTGCTCAGAACTGCAGGTGCCCTTGTAATTGTATCTCACTTCTCTGTGGTTTCTGTGCTCACACTTCAAGGCTTTTTGTGATGGAGCCCAGCACCGAATCCTCCTTCTGTTTTTCGGACAGCTGGACAGTTCCCAGATGCAGACTTTTGCTGTTTTCCCTCCTTGCCTGGTGTTGCCTGTCCTTAAGCCAAGCTGGCTTCACCTGCACGTCTGCTCCTCATTGAGAGCCAAGTTGCTATAGGGACCATAAGGGATCTTGGGCACAGAGCATGCATCCTCAGGCTCTGCTGCCTATTGTGTGCGTGTGTGTTGTGGAAAAGGGTCCTTGTTGACCCCCATTTCCCCTTTCCACACTGGGAAGGAGGCAGGAGGAACGTGTGTGAGAGCAGAAGCCGTGAGTCAGCGGAGCAGGGCTGCTGGAGCTGCGCGGTGAGTCAGGGCTGTAACCCAGGAGCCCGGGCTGAGTAGGAGGCAGAACAAGTTTAATGAGCAGTGATTGTTCATTTGCTGCTTAATTTTCTTCCAAGGTGGTTTTCACAGCCCTTAACTTAAAGATCAGGACCCCACAGTGAAGATATCAGACCAAACGCTGAGCTGGAGGGATTGGGATTCATAGGGAGAGACGAGGGATGGGTGGTGCTCGAGTTACAAGCTCGGGATTGCAGGTGAACGAGGCTGCTGGAGGCGTCTCGTGCTGTTTGTCAGGGAGCTGATTTTCTAACCCAAGGCATAAAAATTCCATCACATCGATTTCTTGTAATAAAATTCAAGCTGGTGTAATTGCATTATGCCATTTTCCAACGGGAGGGCTGGGGCTGGAGCTGCCTGCTCATCTGACTCACTGCTCCTGCCTTCACCGATGGGCCAGGGCACTGCTGGCCTGCCCGAGCTAAAAATACCATCCCAGTGGGGATAAAACGCAGCCAGGCAGAGGGGTTGGGGTTGGGGACTGAGCCTGAGGCACTGGGAGGGCTGGCATGAAACCCCAACTGAACCCCTCTGGGCATCACACACAGATGGGCACAAAAGGTACGGACCCACCTGAGAGGTGGCTGGAGATACCAGAGGGAAAAGAGGGGTGGGAGAAACCCAGTGGTGTCCCCAGCTCCGTCGTGCTGCTCGGGGCAGCAACAGTTCCCAGGTCTTGCAGATGTGCCAAAAACTACTTCCCAAGGGACACGGTTCTGCATAAACACAGGGGCTTCCCGTGTCCCTGTGGGCAATGAAACGAGGCTTGGTGGGGCTCTGGGGCCTCTCCCAGTGTGACACTGGAGATGCTCTCCCTGCCACCACCATGGAAGTTTTCCATGCGTTTCCTTCCTGGTTTTCTACCCATCCTGGATGTGCCTGGGGCTTCACAGCAAGCAGGATCTTATTGTGCTTCTGGGGTGTACCTAGACATTGTCAGGACAAGATCTTGTTACTCACATTTTTAGGAGGGCAAACCATCCCAAATCCTGTCTCCCTGAGTGCCTGGGAGCCAGCACCACTCTGTGATTGCTGGGTGTACAAACATTCCCCAGGCTGTCAGCTCCCTGTGAGGCCATGTCCCCACCTGTCCCCCCCTGTTCCCTCCTGTCCCCTTCTCCCCAGCCCAGCCTTCACATCCCTGCCCTCCCCTTCCCTCCCCAGCTTTGCCCAGATGGACACATGCCTGGCAAGTGTTATCTCCGGAGCTGCTGCTGCTGCTCCTTTTTCAGTTTTGTTCTTTAAAAGAAAAGGAGGAAAGGAAATAGGGAATATTGTGCCTGCATTTGAGATCCTCTTTGAGGGTTTTACTGTTGCAGTGGGGTGTTTTTTTCGTGGGTATCTATAGTAACGCTGCATCCAGCTACATTTTTCTGGAGAGCAGCATTCCCTGTCTTCCCGCTTCCATTGTGTTTTTTTCCAAACCCCTTTCCTCTGCTGCTCCCTGATCTTTGTGACGTGCCACTGAGCCATCCCATGGCTTCCTTGCTTCCTTATTATTCACTTGTGAGCATGAGTGTGGTCAAACTATCTGTAGATAAGCCACTAAACTATCCACAGGTAAACCACCCATGGACAAACCATCCATGCATAAATTATCCACAGATCAACCATCTATAGACAACCCATCCACGGATAAGCCATCCAGGCGCTGAGCAGACTAGAGGTGTGGGGTGCAATTAGTTACTCTCAGGTGGGATCACAGCACACTATTTATCTTTAATTACTTTTTCCCCCTTCCCGTACCGTCCCTGGAGGCAGAGGTGCCACCCGTGGGAAATGGACACCAACAGGAGTGGGTGAAGAAAGGCAGGTAGCAAAAGGATGGGAAGACACTGTAGGAATATTTTTTTAAAGAAAGAGAAAGCAGAGAATGTAAGGAAAGGGAAATGTCTTTCCTTTATGGGCAGGGAGCCCAGCCGCTCCCTGCGTGGCTCCAATGAGGATGTGAGATGCTGGATGCTCCCTCTGGAGGGGGATGGGATGGCATTCCCTGTCACCGTGTCCAGACAGCACTGCTGGGGAACAGCTGGTCCCTCAAGGCAGCCACCACCCTCCTGGCCCCTCTCCGGGATTTCAGGAGCAGCGAGCAGAGGCTCCCTGCAAGCACTAACTTTGCTCTTCTGTCCTCTCTCCTCACGCCCAGAGCGGGCTGGGAAGCAGCAGAGAAATGACTCATTAGCTGCCAGCTCAGGGAAAGGCATTTATAGCTTTCTCACAGAGAACAGCCTTGGCTCAGCTCCACTGTCACTGCTCTCGGCTGCCGTCAGAGGGATGCATCCCGGGACCCCAACGGGGCTGGGAGAGCTGCTCCTGGCTCAGGTGTGATGCTTTCCACCCGCTGGGGCTGTAAATCCTTCATGGGCTCGTCTGCAGGGTGGGAGAGGAGGTGGCAGATCCACCCCGTGCCCCAAACTGGCAGCCAGGGTCACTCTGAGAACTGCCACGCTCTGAGCAGTGCCCGAGCCCCTCGGGTGGGAGGGAAGGAGCTCTGTGGGAGCGACACCTCTCCCAGCTGTACAGTGTGAGGGTGGTTTGAGGAAGAGCCTCCATGGCCGGGCAAAATGCAGCTGGGCTGGTGGCAGCTCAGTAGTTTTACTTTAGTCACCAATGACTTTTTGATGTTTTAGTGGAAGAGCCACAAGGATGTTTGAGGTTGCTTTTCCAACAGTGCCTGGGCTGGGACCTGCGTTAGACACCGACTCACACCAGGAGCTGCCCTGGGCAGGCTGTGGCAGCACTTGAATGCCCTCCAGCTGCCTGAGGAGGAGGTGCCCAGTCAGTGGGCTGGGGAACAGTGACCTGAGTTGTCCCCTCTCTGGGGGGACCTGCAGTACAATGAAGCAGCCCCTTCCCTGGTGCCATCACCTCCCCTCTCCCCAGCGTCCCCGCTCACCCTGTGCCTGTTGCAGGATCTCGGTCTGTGACGAGGACAAGTTCCGCCACAACGAGTTCATTGGGGAGACGCGGATCCCGCTGAAGAAACTGAAGCCCAACCAGACCAAAAACTTCAGCATCTGCCTGGAGAAGCAGCTGCCGGTGAGTGGGAGGTTCAAAGCCACGTCCCCACCGTGGGACCATGGGTGTAGCTGCTTGCACGTGGGACTGTGGGAGCACCCCTCCCGCTGGGGAGGTGGGAGTCCGGCCGCGGAACAGCTTCCGGACTGGCTGCATTCCCTCCTGCAGATAGATAAAACAGAGGACAAGTCGCTGGAGGAGCGTGGCCGGATCCTCATCTCCCTCAAGTACAGCTCTCAGAAGCAGGCGCTCCTGGTGGGCATCATCCGCTGTGCCCACCTGGCTGCCATGGATGCCAACGGCTACTCCGACCCCTACGTCAAAACGTGAGTCCTGCCCCGCGCCAGGTGAGGCACGGCCACGAGCTGTGCTGTCCCCTCCTGCCTCTCCCTGTAGTGGAAATTAATGGATCTCATTAGGAGATGCAAATGAGGGCGCCACGGCAGCAGCTTGTGTTTGCCCGGAGCGTTGTTGTTCCCTGGCAGTGGTTTTGCAGAGCTCCCAGGTAAGGCGGGCGCGGGAGCTGCCTGGTGGTGCGTGGCTGTGCCCGCCCTGTGCCGGGGCATCCTGTCGTCCCTGCTCACTGCCAGGCTCAGCTCTGCCCTGGGAGACGGTCTGCGGCAGGGATGTGGCCCTGTGGACAGAGTTGGTGGCCCAAAGCAGACAGGTACAGTCGGGTTTTGCTGACAGGTTAGGGCACAGGCATCCCCCTCTTCCAGCCCCAGGGGATGGGCAGGTAATCACCCCCTTCTCCAGGTCCCAAGGGAGAGGAGATTCCCAGCCCAGCTCTCTAGAGCCCAGCTCCCAGCCACCACCCTGCACTTGGGAAAAGCTCTAATTACAACGTGTGTGTAATTAGGTCAGACAGCACTTTAATGGCAACCCACGGCTCCGGAGGCTCCAGGGCCCTGTTAACAGAGCTGAGGGCACGTTTACAGGTCCCGCTGACACTTCCCGATGTAAATGACTGGGAGCACCTTCCTTTTGAAAAACACTAGCGATATTAAGTACAGTCGTTCAAATGACTGTATTGGGCTGCTGACTCAGCCTCACCCAAGTGATTCAGGGAAGTTGGTGTCACCCAGGGGCTTTCCAGAGATGCTGAGGGAGGTGATGGTTTGCTGATGCAGAGCCAGGCTGGTGTGAGGCCCTGGATTGCTGCAGCTCCTGTTTTTTTTTTGGGGGGAATGGTATTTTTCACATTCACTCTCTGCAAAAAAGGGGTGGCCATGGAATGGAAGGACCAGCAGCCCTCCCTGTTCCCACCCCACATCCCTGTTCCCACAGCACTCATGCAAACTTGGGCACTTTCAGGGACAGTATTTAAGGCAGAACTACTGGGATAAACCACGCCTGGGAGATAGAATTTATCAGCAGGACACTTTGACCTTCCTATTTAATTGTTCTTTAGGGGTGGAGGTGTTTGTATAAAAATCCCCTCTTGCTTTTTTAAATGCCCAGGAGCAACACAATTCCCATTGTTGAACCCAGCTTGTTTTAGGTGCCATCCACAGGAGACTGTATCTGCAGGGCTGGAATCAGAGCAGAGAGAGAAGTGATGCTTCTCAGTACAAGCCCTAATTTTTTAATTATGAGCAAGATCTGGAAAGTGTAACAAGGAAGCAGAACTGATATTTAAAGGCACAGCACCAGCACAAAACGATAATGGTTTCACTCTGCTCTGGCCCAGATTTCAGGTGCCATCTCTGATGACACTTTAATCTTGTTTGCTCTCCAGCCCTGCTGCTGCGCTGCAGAATATGCACAGGGAACAGTGGTGCCCAAAGCTGCAGTTGCCACATTCACTCCTGATCCCTTTTCCACACTGCATGTGCTTCCTGTCTCCTGGAGAGACTCTGGATGAGCAGACTGGTAGCAGAGTCCCAAGTCTGGACTGGGACTGGGCCGGGAGTGATTGGTTTTGGGAGCTGGGAGCGTGTGTGCAGTGCCAGTGTCCCCTAGGGACTGGAGATGGGATAATCAGTGCTCTCTGCAGCCAGCCAACAGTGCTAAGGTCAGGAAATGCTGCCTCCTCCCAGGCATTCCCAACATTTTAGCAGGGGAAGGCAGGAGAAGGAGAGCCACAGGCTCATGGGACTCAGTTGCCCACCTCATCCTGCCTCCACTGGGATCTGGTCCCATCCTGCCCTCCTCAGCACCCACGTGAGATGGGACTGCTTTGGTCTCGTTGCAGATACTTGAAACCAGATGAGGACAAGAAATCAAAGCACAAGACGGCGGTGAAGAAGAAAACACTGAACCCCGAGTTCAATGAGGTGGGTTTGGGGTGGTTGTGGTTCTCAATGAGGGGCTTTTCTCAGTCCTCAGATTTAAAAGATCAAAACAACGCCTTAGTCACTATGTGGGGGATCGGGGTTGGGTTCCCTGTGGGTGGCAAAGGGCAGCAGCCTGAGGAGGAGGATGGGCAGCCCCAGCTCCTGTTTCATCCTGAGCTGTCTCTGCTCCCCCACAGGAGTTTTGCTATGAGATAAAGCACGGCGACCTGGCAAAAAAGACCTTGGAAGTCACTGTGTGGGACTATGATATCGGGAAGTCAAACGATTTCATAGGTGAGTGGGGCACTCCAGAAGGTCTCTTTTTTATTTATCTTTGCTGTCTGTGCCTCTTACTTTTTCATCTGCTGCTCTTCTGCACTTCTGCATCCCCACATTCATTCTTGCTGGGTTTTGGTTCTGCTTTTATCCCTCTCCTGCACCTGAGCCTCCTCTCCCACACGGACATCCCCCGTGTAAGGAGCACCAAAGCAGGGAGAAGATACATCTCCCTCTCCCCTTCTGTTTTCAGATCTTTTCCTCTGAACAAAAAATCAGGTTTAACAGGGAGGTTTCATTTATCTCTATTGGATATCTGGGCTTGTTGTAATTTTGCTCCTGGTCTCTGTGATTTATCACTAACAAGTGCCCGGTATCTCTGACAGCTGCTGTGACTGCAGTGAGCCCTTGGCACAGGAACAAGCTGCCCGGGACAGGCCCCAGCTCCCAGCCATGAGGGGGGAGGGAAAGATGGGCTACAATTGCCTGTGTGTCACATCAGGTCGTGGCATTGGATGCTGTGAGGATGGTGCATGCCCTGGCTCCATCCTGCATCCTCCAGCATCCCCTGGGCATCCCTCGGCATCCCTCGCAGGGCTGATGTTCCCGCCTCACCTCTCCCTGTCTCTGTCTCTCTCCCAAGGTGGAGTGGTGCTAGGAATTAATGCCAAAGGTGAGCGGCTGAAGCACTGGTTCGACTGCCTGAAGAACAAGGACAAGAAGATCGAGCGCTGGCACACGCTAACGAACGAGCTGCCGGGCGCCGTCCTCAGCGACTGAGCTCCACGGGGCCGCTCCCAGGCGGCCACAGCTCCGCCACAGCCTTTGGACTTCCCTCCTTTACGGCTTCGGATACGGGGGATCGCGGCACCGGGGGCAGCCGGGAGAGCGGGACACCCCTCGGCACGGCCTGGCTGCGGGGAAACCCTTGCCAAGGGGAGAAGGCGGCGGTGCTTTGCTCCGCCCAGCCCGTCCCAAAACTGCCTCCCTGCACCCTGACACACTCACAGCCCTGCCCACGGGCATGCACGTGCACACACACACACGTGTGCTCACACACACACACGTGTGCACACTCACGCCTGCATGCTCTGCAGTCTGGCTCCTCTTCCAATCCTGGCTGTACTGAGTTACCTTCTCGCTGCCTTGCAATTCAAGTGGCAACAATGAATGCGTCCGTCTGCGTCCGTGTGTCCAGCATCGGCAAAAGGCGTCACTTAAAACCTGGAACTGTTTTCCTCAAGGCAAAACTGTGCCATATCCCTGGTGGTTTGTCGAGTCTCTGTGGTTTGGGCCTAAACAGTCTTTTATGCATTTAAATCTCCTCTGTTGGAATGATTGTGTCCCTGATAACCTGGAAAGAGTGTTTGCTTTTCTTCCAGGAGTGTTGTGCTCGTCCTCTCCGATAACTCATGTGAAGTCAGCACAGCTGTGCAGACCACGGTTTTCCTCTTGGGATTGGGCAGCTTCATGTTTGGGAGGCGAAATAAAAGGCTCAGTGAAGCCCCTGGCTGTTCCTGCTTCCCAGGATCAGCAGCCACCACTCTCCTAATGAAACCACGCCTTCCCGCCCGGAGCCACGCAGCAGCACAGCTATTTTTCCAGCAAAGCCAGTTTTCAGGCTAAATTTTTTCTATCATTTCTCCCTTATTCATCCTTTTCCAATTCATGCCATTAAATAAAACCCAGTGAAGATGCAGAGCCTCGGGGCTGAGCTGGAATGTTGTTTGTGGAGATGCTTGGCTCTGGCACAGCTATCAGGTTGGCCCATTTTCTGCCTCAAACAGCATCCAAACCAAACTTCTGTGTATGGCACAGTAATAATATAATAATATTATGATGATGATAATAGTAATAATAATAATCCCAGATTTCATCCTCTGTGATCCACCTTGGCCTGTCTCTGCATCCTCATCCCACTGGACACCCAGAGGGATGAGCTAAAACTTTCTATGAAATGCTGCACGTTTCCCAAAATTTTTGAAGCCTTTAAACCATGATTTCTTAGGAAGAGCTGCTCTTTCCCCACAGATCTCAATTACCTTCAGCTTCCGAGCCCTGTGCATGCACATGAGCGTGTTGCTGACTTCTTTTTTTCTTGGAAAACAATGGGATCTCTGGAAATCTACGTTTACTTTTCAAAGTGATGATCATGTTACACCTTGTTTGATAAGGGGGGGGGATAAAACCAAGGTTCATAGGGGTTTTTTTAATAACTTAATATTTGTAATGCATTCTACAGATATGCATGGATTTTATTTGAATGCTGGCAGCGTGTCAAGTCGGATGTTCCCAGTAATCCTTTCTGTTCCAGCATCTTAAAACCTGGTTTGGGTCTGAGCTTCCAGGAAAGCTCCAGGAACACCAGGTTGGCTGTGCCTCCCTTTTTCTTGCAAAATTCCTTCCACACCATCATTCGTTCTGGCATATCTTGCTATGAAACTGGTTTATGCCTGAGGTGGAGTAGGACATGTGTGTGTGGGTTCCTTCACTTTGTATCCCAGTCTTTTCTAAGCAGGCACCCCGTCCGTCCGTCCGTCCGTCCCAGCTGCATGCAGAGTTGGTGGTTGTCATGCCAGGCCTCGTGAAATGTTTGATACCAATGTTTTGCTACCATGTGAAGGCTGCAGAAAACTGTCCTTACCTGCATCCTGAAAGACTTTTGTATTTCAGTATTACCTATCCGTGTACTTTTTGTCGGATTTGTTAATATTTATAACGAGAACCGAAAATAAAAAGGTTAAAAAAAAAAAAAAAAAGCTGATGCTGGTGGTGCAGCTTTTGAATTTGGGGTCTGGCAAGGATTTGGGGAGCGGGAGATGGTTTTAAACTAGAGCTTTAGGGGCTGCTTGGCCCAATGTAGTATATATACACTACGTGTATAAATGTATATGAAAATAAATAAATGAATGAATAAATAAATATGGAGGGAGAAAGAAAATGCATGTATGGCCCAATGTAGTATATATAGTACATGTATATTTTTATATTATATATTTGTGTATATATATGAATATAGTAGCCTGCAGCCCAGCAATTCCCCCAGAGCACAGGGAATGACATCCCAGGTGCCAGGGCTGGGCAGGGGTCACTCTTACAGGAAAAGACAGCTGGAAAGCACAAGGAAAAAATATTTACTCAATTAAATGATGCTCTGTTCAGTCATCAGATTTTTGTTTAAGTCAGTCTTCATCCCCTCGGGAATAAAGAGCTGATTATAAACGGGGGGGCAGGGGCACAAACCCTGCAGATTAAAATAAAGCTTAAGGCATTTGGATGCAAAGCTGCTCTGGGGCACGTCAGACCCTCCCACTCTATAAAGAGGCTTTGCTTTTGGGGAGGGTCACCTGCACCAGGTGGAGCTCCAGAAGACCCATGTACTCCCCCGACAGCTCGCAGGAGCCCCCGAATAACGGGACCCCGGGGCCCTTCGATGGCCCCCAGTGGCCCCACCAGGCCCCACGGGCCGTGTACCTGTCGGTGGCCGTGCTGATGGGCCTCGTCGTGGCCTCTGCCTCGGTGGTGAACGGTTTGGTCATCGTGGTTTCCATCAGGTACAAGAAGCTCCGGTCGCCCCTGAACTACATCCTGGTGAACCTGGCCGTGGCCGACCTGCTGGTGACGCTCTGCGGCAGCTCCGTCAGCCTCTCCAACAACATCAGCGGCTTCTTCGTGTTCGGCAAACGCCTGTGTGAGCTGGAGGGCTTCATGGTCTCCCTCACAGGTAAGGGCACGGGCCTGGAGACCTGCCTTGGTCTCTGGCTGCTGCTTTTGTCTTTAGCAAAAGAGCTTTGGGACTGTTTCACCAGCTTTGTCATCTCCTAAATTCAGCGTTTTAATGTGGTAAAACTCGTGTCCTTCAGCTTTTCTTTAGCACAGGGAGCGGTCAGGTAGATGGTTGGCTCTGCCAGGTCACCATATGATCTGTCTTGGTCCTCATAGAGAGGGAAATGTCACTTGGGCACATGAGGAATCTTTGCTTGGTGTGCTTTTTGTGGGTGCTGGCTGCTGTGTCAGCACACCTGTGGGTGAGGGTGCACCAGGGACTGCACAAAACCCTTTGTCAAGGGCACTCCTGTGGAGAAACTGTGATTGCAACCACAAGGCATCACAGACACCCATTGCCAACTTCATCTTTAAGGGCCAAATACCCTCACAGCTCTCCCTGCTGTAAGAAAAACATCCGAATTCTTGTTAAAACCATATTTACTTGGACAGCTTTAGATTGTCATCTACCACATCCTGGCGTGGGCAGCAGAGCCTGTCCCTAAGACACAACCCCTCCTTCTCCCCCCAGGCATCGTGGGGCTGTGGTCCCTGGCCATCCTGGCCCTCGAGAGGTACGTTGTGGTCTGCAGACCCCTGGGAGACTTTCGGTTCAAGCACCGACACGCCGTCAGTGGCTGTGCCTTCACCTGGAGCTGGTCACTGCTCTGGACAACCCCACCACTCATGGGCTGGAGCAGCTACGTGCCTGAAGGTAGGGGAGGGGTGCATCAGACTCCACTGGGTCATCCCACATATGCTTTTGAAGCACAGAGTAGCTGGAGAGTGTCTGTGCTGGAATTTAAAGTGTGGGTATCTCCTGCTGCTCAATAATCCTCCCTGGGAGGTTGTTTTTTTGAAGTTGCCCACTGCAGGACCTGTTCTGGCTGCTGGAGCACTCAGAGCAGCATCCAGCATGCAGCCACTCAAAACCTGCTTCTGTAGGGGCTGATCTCCAGGGAAAGTGAGAGGTGCTTGGGTGGCATTGCTAAGCAGGGTCAGCACTGGCTGTTTTGGAGCCTGTTACTGAGCCCCGATCCAAGCCCATTGTTGGTTTAGCCTTGTTTCCAAACTTGGTTCCAGGTCTGAGAACCTCCTGTGGGCCCAACTGGTACACGGGCGGCAGCAACAACAACAGCTACATCCTGGCCCTGTTTGTCACCTGCTTTGTGATGCCCCTCGGCCTGATCCTCTTCTCCTACGCCAACCTGCTGATGACCCTGCGAGCGGTAAGCACGGCGGGCACAGGTGAGCTCACGGCTTTCTGCTCACAAAGCTGGTTTTTGTGACGCTCAGTGGAGCTGACACCTCCTGGCACTGACACCGGGGCACCCAAGGGATGGAAATGCTGCTGCAAGTTGTTAACAGGCCTCTCTCTCCCTTCCAAACCCCCCCCACAGGCTGCGGCGCAGCAGCAGGAGTCGGACACGACGCAGCAGGCGGAGCGGGAGGTGACGCGGATGGTGGTGGCGATGGTGATGGCCTTTCTCATCTGCTGGCTGCCCTACAGCACGTTTGCACTGGTGGTGGCCACCCACAAAGACATCACCATCCAGCCAGCTCTGGCGTCTCTGCCCTCCTACTTCTCCAAGACCGCCACAGTTTACAATCCAATCATTTACGTCTTCATGAACAAACAGGTGAGAAAAAGAGGAGGCAGCCAACAAACCACAGCTTCACTGGGGCTTCTGGAGAACAACTTAATGGGCTCATAAAACATGGAGGAACCTTGTATCCTATCTGGGAGCATAGTCACAGGCTCGATCCCAGATAAGCAGCAAGGTTTTGGGGAATAAATGGAAAGGGAGGGAGCAGCCTGCGAGCCCAAACAAGAGCTCATTTTCTGCTTCCATGATTTTATGGGGTCAGGCAACTTAATGTTAGATCACAAACGGCTCATTGAAGACACAAAGCAAACAGAATGAAACTTTTATTGTCAATAAACTGCAAAGAGTGGGGCTGGGAACAGAGATCTCACCCAAAATATAACCAGCGCCCCACCCCTCAGAGGTGACACCAGATTTCTGCCGTCACATGTAACCCACCCCTCCCCTGCCCAGTTTCAGAGCTGCCTGCTGCAAATGGTGTGCTGTGGTTACCACCCCCGGGGGACTGGGAAAACCTCTCCGGCTGCCCCCCGTCCCCGCCCAGGCATCGCTGCAGAGGGGCTGCAGAATAAGGTGATGCCGTCTCACCCCGTCTGAGTGCTGCCAGATCCTGCCTGCACCAGCACCAGCGCCAGCTCCAGGCTCTGCCTGTCCCACCCAGCCTGGTACAGCACTGACACAGAGCGGGCTCAGTGCTGGAGGTGAGGGGGGGGCTCTCAGAGGTTGAAGTTCCCAGCAGGCCACAGGGTTCTCCAAAGAAAGCCATGAGTGTCTTCTCGTGGGAGAGGAGCCACCCATTGTGGGATAAACTGCAGACTTTTTTTCACTCTCCTAAATACACCCCCTCCCTTCCAGCCCCTCACCTCGGGCAATTGTGAGCCTTTCAAGAACAACAAAAAAAAAACAAACAACAAAAAAAACCAAAATAAAGAGCAGTATTTTTTCCTCGATGTAAAACATCCCAAGTTGCTGTTTGGCCCAGACGGTCCAGCTGTGATGCCACATCCCAAGGGGTCTGAGGACAGAGCTGTACATTCCCCACCCCCAGACAGAACAAGTGCTGTTTGTGCTGCCCGACCTTGCTGTGAAGTTCAAGGTCACGCTGGAAATCTGGCATAAATCCAGCAGGCACGTTTAAGTGCAGACTGTGTTAATAAACATTAATGAACACTGATCAGTTCAGAGGCATCTGTTTTACCAGCTGACAGAGGGTTCGACAGAAAACACATCCCCTCCTGGTACGTCTCTCGTGGCAAGTGCCACATACACCATCATAACAGAGATCAAGAAAAAACCCAGTTCAAAATCACAAAAGTATTTTTTTTAATATATTTAAGGCAATAAGGAAAGGTCTTAAATCCACTGATTTCCCAGGGAGGGTGAAAACAGGGTTGTAACAGGGCCCTGAGGTCAAGGTACAACAGAGGCACCGCTGCCCATTTACAGCAAACAAAAGATGCCAAAGGCTGCAAGAGTAAAATAAAAGACAAAAAACCTCCCTGGGGCTCTGCAGCTTTACACCTGATCTTGAATGTGTTTATCTAGACAATCACACTTCTGGTTTGCGAGGCAGATTCTGTGATTTAGGAGCCCACGGAAAAAGCTTCTAAAGACAATTCTGCAGATAGCAAGTCTCTGAAACTCCTTTTTACCCAGCTCCTCTATTTTTAAAAAAAAACCTGTCTGCCTTCAGAGTTAATTGTCTTTCAAATTTTTGCTCCTGAACATTTGAATTGCTTTCAAAATGAGATGATCCAGAGTCACAGGATTCCAAGGCTCTCCCCTCCGCGGTTCTATAATCGCGCACAGGGATGAGCCCCAAACACGTTCCCTCCTCCTCCCACCCTCTCCCACAGCTTCTGCCGATGCAGCAAAGCCGTGAAGGAGTTAGAGGGAAGCAACGCTCCAAGTTGTTCATCACCTCACTAAATTGCCTCACTAACATGCAGCCCACAGCCCGCCACAGACGGGCAGACCAGCAATTTGCACAGCCACGGATGATGAGGATGAGATGTGGGAGACTGAGGGTTTTTTTCCTCCAGCTGAGATTCTCTGCTCCAAACCAAGAACAAAACAAAAATCCCCAAACCAGACTGGTACAAAGGAGTGAAACAAGCTGGACGGGGCTTGCAGCAACCTGGTCTAGTGGAAGATGTCCCTGCCCATGGCAGGGGGTTGGGACTAAATGATCTTTATGGTCCCTTTCAACTCAAACCATTCCATGACTCTACGACCTGCCAGTGCAGGGGGACAGGACATTCATCCTCATCCCCATCTCTGTGTCTCAACCTCCCTCTCTCCACTTGCTTTCCTATGTGCAGAACAGCTCAGCTCGCACGTGAGCGGCTCAGAGAGGAATTAGAACAGCTCAATATCACTGTTTTAATTTAATTAATTGGCCTTTCATTCTCTGGGAAGCTGAAAAGAAGCATTAGATGGGCCCTTCTGATCTCTGCTGTCTTACACTAGTCCTTGTTTAATTGTTTCTGTTAATTACAGCTTTCGTGCCCATGCTTTTTGTGATCTGGATGATTTACATTCATGCTAAACTTAAATCTGGAAAGTACAAGCGGCCGAAAAACTGAAATCTCTGTTGTGTTCTGGCCTCGATAAGGAGAGCAGACAGGCTATGGGGCTACTTGAAAGGCTCTCTACCAACAGGAATAAAAATTCTCCACATTAAGATTAAAAAAAGATAGGGAAATGGTTCACAGTCTGCTCACCATTTGGTCCGACAGATAAAATAGAACAAGAAATCCAAGGAGCTGTGGAGATTTCACATGTTGCAGACCAAAGTGATACATAATTATGTGCACGCAAAAACGCACGTGTGCCCCTCTCCACCACCCTGCTGCAGCCCTACGGGCTTTAATTACTTTTTATTTAATTGAGCAAGTCTGAAACACAACAAAACGTTGCCTAAGTGAGAGGGAATGACCCTCAGCTATGAGTCACAAGCCACCAAGGACAGAATCACACAATAAATTTGCAGTTTCACTTTTGCACGCGAGTCGTTTCCCTCTGTTCCTCCCGTGTAACACAAGGCTCTGCTCGGCCCCAGGGCCATGTGGAGCAGGATCTTGTTACAGCAGCTTCTATCAGGAATATAAAGGTCTTCTGCCTGCAGCACACAGAGCTCCCAAACAGAGAAACCAGTTGGTATGAGCCCAGGGCCAAAAAATATTCAACATGTGCTTTATATTTTTCTATTTATATTTATATTTAAATTTCATATTAGTATTTATATTTTGCAGTTTATATTAAAATTATATTTAAATATTTCTATATTTAGCTTTAAACCTTTGCTTCATATTTATATGTAAATATTTCTATATTTAGCTTTAAACCTTTGCTTAATACTCTTCTATTTAGATTTTAATTTTAGATTCGTGTTTATACTTTATATTTTACTCACATTAAAATTTATATTTAAATGTTTTATATATTAATATTTAAACCCTTGCTTAGCATTTTTGATGTCACGCACAGGGGTGAGCCCCATTCCCAAGGTGCAGAATTCCAATCCCAGCCTCCTCGCTGCTGGCACTGCTGGTCCAGCTCTGTCACCACCACAACATGATAAATGGATGAAAGATTTCTATTTTCTCTTGATCTTTTCTGAAGAAAGCTCCCCCACCTCTGCCAGGCTGCAGCACCTTCCCTGGAGCAGCTCCATCAGTACTTGGTTGTGTCACGGTCTGATGATGGGAAACATCATTAATAACAAGTAAAAAACCCAACAAAATAGACCCAAAAAAGAACCTCCAAACCAAAAAAAAAAAAAAGAACATGGCAGCACAATAACTTGGAAACTTTTATTAGTGTTGTTAAACCAAATTAACAAACAGTTACAGATGGGGAGCATTTCTTTACAAAAACAGGAGTGAAGAGGCAAACGTGGCACACCCAGATGTACAAAACCTGCTAAAATCCCTGTGTCTGTTAGACTGGGAACAGGACAATCCTCCCTCCTGCATGTGAACAGTATTTATCACATATGAAGTCATATTTATCAAATATGAAGTTGCTGTGCCCATCAATAGCTTAATCCAAAGCTCAATTATGTCCATTTTTTTATCCATCCTACCAAAAACATGGTTGAATTAAACAACAGGTATCTTCATGACACTAACCACATTTTCTCATATGCTTGTCTAGTGCTGGCAGGGAACATATTGCTGCACTTGCAATCTCTGGAGAACACTGCTTTTTTCCTCATTAGCTTTTTGCACAGCAATTAATCCCCTTAATCAGTCAAATCAGTTCAACACTAGATCACAAAAGCACTAAGTAAAGAGAAAACAAGAAATTACCTTGTTAAATTTAATGAGCAAGGAAAAACACACACTCCATGGGCTGTAACAGCGCTCCACACTCCAGCATGGAAAAATTCCAGTGCCTGAGCAGCACCAGCAGCCCACAGAATTCCAATCATTTTGTTTGCAACACCGAAAACTGCATAATGCAACAAAATTATTGTGCTTATGAAAATGGGCATGTGCAGGAGAAAAACCACCACGTAGCAGGTTCATAAGGACGTGATATTGGGAAAACATTTCAGTTCTGCAATATTGATACTGCTTGTGATATTGATATTGATACTGCAGCGATGGCATAAAACCAGTACAAACAGTATTATAACAGAGAACATCAGATTTTCTTCTGTACTTGCTGCTGCAGTTAAAAGAAGTCTGAGCTTTACAATTGTTTATGTGGCAAAAAAAACCCACAATTCAGAGGCTGTACAAACAACAGTAAGCAGATGATAGGTTAGAATTTATTCATTATCCATATTAATCACAGAGAGAGCTCTCATCCAAAACAATTATCCTGTAGGGGGAAAAAACAAGAAGGAAAAAAAAGGTTACACAGTTGGTTTTTTTCATATATCAAAGTACAAGTTGAAGGGAATGGTGCCTCTCTCACCTGGAAAACAGGAATGTATCTCATGCAGCCAGAGAACAGACAAATTCCTACCAAAAACCCAGTTTAACTCACAGAGAGTCTCACCTGAAGGGTGAAGCTGAAGACAGCTGCTGCTGCTGCAAGTGGGATGTCTGATCTTTGGGGTGTTTGTCTAAAAAAAACATATAAATTGAGCTCAGAACCAAGAGGAACATGCACAACCACAACACCAAGTCAGCACACAGCAGCACACCAATTAGGTGCTACAGATCTCTCTGCTTTATCCATTAAGTCACACTTAGCAATCAGAGCCCAACCCCAGCCCTGCTGCTCCTGGGGCATCACACAGGACCCTCGCAGGGATCAGAAATCAATTTTGTTTCCCAAACCTGAAGCCCAATCCCTGCCAGCCCAGTTCTAGGGGCTTGACAGAAAACAGGGGCGTATCTGCTAATGCTGTGCAAACAAGGAGCACAATGATATTACCCTTGGATGTTACTTCTTCTACATTTAAAAACTATCATTACGTTTCCAAAAGTAACCAGTGATTTGGGACATTTCAAACTTTGGGTGCATCCAGCAGCTTTACAGACAAAGAGCACCTGCTGAAGTCCCTGCACAGCTTTCTGGCGCTCTGCCTCCAGCCCCAGCTCCTCTTTCCTCTACTCCATTCTTCCTTCCAGCATCTTCTGGATCCTGCAGGCTTGCAGCCCTTGAATGACAGAGTTTTGTGTATGATCCTAATTTTTCCTCACTTCTTTTTTTTTTTTCCAGACAGAATGAAACAGAGCACTAAACCAGAAGCCTCTGGACATACCAGCTGCCTTTTTGTTTTTATTCTGATCTATAACGTGCATTTGCCCTCCCCAACCTCCAAACAAATTGGTTTTCCCATCTAAAACTGCAGATGTGCTTTAGCTTTACATCCACACACAGAGGCTCCAATGATTCTTTATACAACAGCATGAAGTAAATGCACTCTGATTACAGGTGTGGATGGGCTTTGGATCAACATGGAAACACAGGAATTGGTCTGCCCTGTTGGCAGGATCCTCCTGGTTATTGTGACATTTGCCTTCTGTGTGCAATTAAAAAAAAAAAAAATTCCTGATGCCAAACACAAGAATGTCTCATGTTCCTCAGTGAGAGAGATGTGAGGAATGACTTATGACCACTCACTCATTTACTGTGGAGTTGTTCAGAGTTACTGGGCTCTGATCTTTAGTCATAAGAGGACAAAAGTTATTTAGGCTATGAATCTTTTCTTTAAAATGACGTATATATAACTTCTGCCACTTTCTTCATTTCCTAATATACTGTCATGAAAACATAACCATTTTCCCAAACTCTTCTTTACAAAGAGTTTTCGTGATGCTGTTCTCTTAATGTACATTTTCTGCATCTCAAAAAAAATCCCCCATTCTGTCAAATTATCTCTGATATCTGTGAACACTAAGCACTGCCTTCCAAACCAATTGAAGTATTTGCTTTCCACCTACAGGAAATTATATTAACAAAACATTCTTTTCACTCTCAGTTTAGCACAAAGAGTTCACATTGATGTCTCCAGGGAAGTTCCCTGACACGTTTCTGTCTAAGGATTGACAACCCATCTTCTGAAAAGTCCTGCATAGATCCACACCCACAACACAAAATACACTTGTGAACACAATACAAATTATCTGCTAACCCAAGAGTGTGTCCCTGAGGTTGTTCTTGGATCTCCTCATCTCCAGGAACTGCTTGGAGCATTCTTTCTAAAATATCATCAAGAGTAGAGTGAGCCCTGGTAAATAAAAGATTAAAAAAAATTATGGTGATAAGTAAAATACTACAAATTTCAAAATAAATCAGTCACAATTACCAGGCTGTAAGCATTGAATCTTGTTAAAATATGCTGAAACCATAATTCTAAATATTTGTAACTCAAATACAAACATGTTTTCTCATCCTTTTTTCATACCTTTCTGTGTCCTCTGCTAGAGCAAATGACTCCTTAGTCCATGAACTCTGATTTTGCTCCTCATTTCTCTCAGATTCTTCTTCTGACTCTCTGCTTTCCATTCTAATTTGATTGGGAACTACTCACATAAACAGAAAGATTTTAATATCAAAGGCATGTAGGGAGATAACAAAGGAATTAAAATGTGGGTTTATTTATTGCACTTGGGTAAGCTTCCAGTTGTCCACTTCTCAATTACTCTTCCCTCAGTCACCTGATTTTCCACCAGTTAAGCAAATTCACATTATCCACAGCCAAAGGTGGCCAGCAGCAAGGCCTAGATAAATATTTCACTCTAACACGTTTTCAGACTCACAGGACTGAACATTTTCCTTCATACTAAAATGAAAAATGCATGGGGAAAATCAATCTTTAATCTCTCCCCCTTACAATCCCAGATATGGGAGAGAAATCAAAGGAAAACCTGTGGATGTTTGCTTTGTTACCCTACTTAGCAAAACCCAGCGATATCCCCCCCCGGACTTATCGGCAAGTTCTGTTCCCTACAGCCTGGGAATAAATTCAGCACCTTCTGCTGCGCTATGATAAGCAGGAAGCAGGAGGCTGTCACAAAAAATGGAGTCTGAAATAGCTGTGCTTTATGCAAATACAACAAAACCCACAGTGAGTGAACAACTGCTGCAGTCCTCACCACCTAAAAACAAGATACTTCCCTGAATAAAGCCACGGGAGCTTCTGTCCTTCAGGAAAAGATCTAACAAAGCTGGAGGATAACACAAACAAGTGCCAGCATCATTCTCAAGTGACTCTGCTATTTAGCTTCTTACAGACTTAACTCATGTTCTGCCTTTTTTTTTTCCCTTTTTGTCCTTTTTTTAATTTTTTTTCTTTTTCACTGCTGTTCACTTTGTGACTCACTGGGGAAGAAAAGGCACAGCCTATAAACATTTTGGTTTCCTGCTCCTCTGACAGGACGTGTAAAAATGATTCTCACTTAGTACCATTTGCAGTTGCAGAAGCACAAAGACTCACCACTTTGGTGTCTTTGCAACAGAACAGGAAACACAATATTCATGACCCCCGTGGAAGCTATTTTCTCACACTGTGAGATCAGAGGAATTATTTCATGATGGAGAATTAGGAACATTAGCAAGCAGGGCGTGCACTGGCCACTTTTTTAACTGAATCACCCTCCCAGAATGGAAACTTCAGCTCTGTTTGACATCACCTGCCCACCACCTTCACTTTTGTGGGGTTTGGCACCTGTGTTTGAACTACAGTGGCATAATAAAAGTAGGAAATTAATTCCCACTGTTAGACCTGCAAACCTCCCACACCAGATCCCCGTGGACTTCAGAGGGAACACACCAGGAAAGGCAGCAAACACTGGTGGAGGGGGTACTAAGCTAAAAATTGCAGTGTATTGTACAGCTGAACATCCAGTGACAAGTACTCGGAGTCATTTTACAGCAATGCAAAGGGAATTTTCTATTTTTAATCCCTACATTAGGACTATTATCAACTAACCATTCATTTGCACTCCACAGTCCTGCAGTCCCACCTCTTTCAGGTCTGGAGTGATGGAATCTTGCTGCTTTAAGAGTTCTGTTAAAAACAGCACATTCCTTACTGATCTGGGTGCTCTAACTTGGCTCTATCCACTCTAAAGCACCATATGATTTATCCATCCAACCCTACACGAAAACTCTTACAGGATCTACGATTAGTTCATACATTAATCCTAAAAATTTCTCCTGACCATCATTTATTCACTTGATGCCAATCTCCACACTGTTTTGATGAAATAAGATCAGGATGTGCCTGGGTGTCTCATTCCTAAAGCAGCTATGGATATTTAATTATGCCAGTGTCTGGTGTTAATTTAGGCAGAGTTTATCACTGAACAAGCAAAGCAAACTCTTCTGTAAAGCCCTCCCAGCGAAAACAATGCAGAGTTTTCACACCTGTCTGAAGATGCATGTGAATACAAAAAGAAATGTAAATCACTGAGATTAAGCTCTGCACAAGGACCTGAGGGGTGCAGCTGCCTTCTAATGGAGAACACACATTGCTCCAGGACAACTTTGAAAAATTCAGTGTACACAAAATTCATCTCCACGTTAAACTACATCTGCACTGGCTGTGCTGGCTGCTGTCAGCAGCAACCAACCCACGAAGTGAAAAGCAGAAGCTTCAAGGACTGCCAGTTGTTTAAGCCAACTTCCTAATCATTGACTGCAACTCATTTGGAAGCTCTCGTGTATTTTGGGTAGTGAATGGTTTGGGAGAAATCCTGATTGAACCCAGCTGGGAAGCCTCACACCGTTCTTGGTGAAGTGCCTCTTACCAATTTCATCCAGCAGCTCTTGGGCTGGTGGTGGCAGCTCATCAATGGAGGGTTGAGATGCCTCTGAGAGTGCTGAGATGGAAGAAAAAAAATCTAGTTAATTAGCAGTGATTAATCCTTAATAACTGTGACATGGGCTTACATTTTGATAGCATCTTGCTTACATACTTCATTTAACGCCCTGCACGAGCCTGGCTCATTCACGTTTTATCAAATATCCTGAAATAATTTCATTATGGAAAAACCATTTAGAGCCAGACTTGCACGTTCAGTTCTCAATCCTGTATCAGAAATCTGAGGCCAGAAATATTTACACTTCAAACACAGGTTGATTAGAGGCCAGAGTTCTTAGTCTGCAGGTGCAAACACAAAAATCCATAACCTAATTAGCACTAGCAGTACACAGTTGTGTGCAAAGCTATTTATCCCTATAAAATGAGATGCCCAGGAGAAAAAAAGAAGGAAAAAGGGGGGGAGAATAAAGAAATAAACTGCAAAAATTTCTTTCAAATCTGATGGCCAGGAGGAAAAAAAAAGAAGAAAAAAAAGGGGAAAAAGAAAGAAATAAACTGCAAAAATTTCCTTTCCAGTATGTTTCTTTGTCTATTGATCAATTTATTTGAGTTGGGATAAAAGACTTACCAGGTGCCTGCCTGGTGTTCCTCAAGGATGGAACAACTGGTGGCAACCCATCCTGTGTAAGACCAAACAGAATGAAACACAAGAAGGTAAATTGATAAACTGCTGATCTTCAATCCTCCCCTTCAACATATTAAACCCAAAATGAGGTAGAGCCTTCAATTAAAGCCTTGGCTGAACATTAAATTTTAAAATAAGGTTTTCAATCAGTTCAGAATATGAAAACAGAGTAAGGTAAGCCATCCAGGTTAGCCAGATGTGCCAAAAATTTTGCTTAGGCTGCTGTGCACTCATCTTTTAGCTGGTCATACATGATCTTTATCCATTTCAACACTCTGAATGGACAACTGGATGGGAATTCTCTGAAAGGACAGTTCCAGCACCTCTTCAGTTCCCATTCTCTGCTTGCAATCTTTAATTATTAAAGCCAGACACACCCATTCACCAGAGAGCCCCCCCAAAAAATCAAGGATTTGTAACCATAGGCAACTCCTCAAAATGGAAACAGGGGCTTCATGCTCTTAATTCTAGAATAAGATTTTAGGCAAGGAAGTGACACAGGCAGGGAAGCTCTGCACTGGGAATGGGTTTACTGAATTCCAACCCTGCCACAGGAGCAGAACACACAGACCCAACCTGTGTCAGGTCAGTCAGAAAATGAACAGGCACTGCTGCTCTGGCTGAACAAACTCCAATTTAATCTTTAAATGACAAACCCCATCAGTGACTAATAATAAGAAAGGTGTAAAGACAAGTATTTTATATCAAACTGTCAGGGAAGGCAGTTAAGATAATGCTGTGGCTCAAGAACACCTTCAGTTTCAAACAGATTAGTGGAAATCACTCCAGTGACCTTGGAAACTGTCAGCTCCAAACTGATTTTCTGATACAACAAAGCTGATGACATTATGCCAAAAAGGACATTATGTCCCAAAAGGACAAACTTAACCCCCTCAGACAAGGGCTTATTCACCTTCCCCCACCAAGTTCTGAGGGCTCTTCACTTCCACATGAAGACTTTCATGCCCATGTATTTATTTTCATTCAAGTTTATTCCCAACTTCCATGTCAAAGGCCTGTGGTTCCCAAATCCCTCGTGAATGCAGAGGGGTTCAGGTTGTTGCCCCACCCAGAAGAACAACTGATGAACTCCCTCCCTGCCCAACCAAAACTCACCTTTTCAACCCAACCACTCTGCAGGTATTTGCCACCCCGGTGTTCCAAGATTATCAGATCCAAAAAGACTGGGAAATGGCAATTCTTTACAGCCAGGGAAGGGCCATTTTGACAGTGGTCAACATTTACAGGAAGCCAACTCTTTGTACTATAAGTGGCAACACTGCTTTGAATTCAATCAGCCCTTCTGCCATCATATCAACAGATCCAGGATTCCAAAATCCTCACAAAGACCTACAAGTATTTCTGCACTTCTCTTCTGGCATTTATTTCTAGGAAAAGTATTTTTAAAAATGTTTTAAAGCATGGCTGGCATAAACTAGAATTTCTGACTTACAGGCTCTTTCAGTTCAAACTGGCAAACTCTGGAAGCAGCCCCTGGAATTTCCACGCTCCTTTCCCCTTCATAGGCTGTAGTGAATGTCTTGAACATTGTGGAGGAGGCCTCTGGAGAACCACACAGGGAAAAATCTGAAGCTAAGTCATGGCAGTGTTTGTATTTCTCAAAGGCTAATGGAATTTTTTCTTCTAGAATTAAAAAAAAAAAAAAAGAAAAAGCAAAGCTGGAAAATTATTTTTGGAATTTTTTCATCTTTATTAATTTCAAGAGAAGCAGAAAAAAAGTCAAAAGAGAACAGGCACCTGCACAAGAAACTCTAAAAAACCAGTGTCCATAAATGACCTCTAAATAGAAGATCAACTGAAGTTCCACCTCAGACCTCATTTATGCACAACTTTGCCAACTGAGGAATTCCAACTCCTGTATTACACCAAATTAATGAAGTACAAAGCAAATGATAAATCACTTGAACACCTGAGTTCAACAAACATTGAGATCACTTTATCAACACTCTAAACATCCTGAGTGCTTATTTACATTGTCCTTAAAAAGCTAAAATCCACTTCAATTTTAAATATCTAAAACAAGGTCTGATTTATGAAGGCTGCCATTAACTACTAAGCAATCATCTTTCAGAGACCTTTCAGACAGTGCTTTTTTCAGCTGCAAATTCTCCTTTAGTTCCCTGTCAGAGATGCCCTTTGTCAGTGAGATTTCAAACAACATTTCTTGTGGTTACTCATTCCCAGCCTGACATTCCTGCACTGGCACTGACTGAATGGAGCCTCCACGACTCACCCTGATGGAAAAGTGAAGTAATTCCCTGTGAATCCTCCCCTCCCTGCATTACCTGAGCCGAGGGGGGTGCTGACACTGGTCGGTGCATGACTCAGTCTGGGCGTTTTACACTCCACATCCCTCTGGAAGTTCTCCTGCTCACAGGGGATACTGGACAAATCCTGAATATCTGCCACTGATCTGAATTATTGAAAGATGTTCTGATAGTTAGAATAGCCGCTTCCTGCATCTGTGAATCACCAGCTTCTGCTATTTTCAGGCTCTTTAAATTTTAATTTCGGTCGGTCTTATCTAGTTCACCAGAGGGAAGAGAGATATTCCCTTCGAAAACTTCCCAGAGAATTCTTGGAAGGCTCAAGATCACCATCTTCAATAATGTTGCAGAGACAGAAAAAGTTAATTATTTGCTTCCCCTTCCTTTACAGGATTTCTTAAATAATCCTCCTATAAAAGCAAGCTCAGGAAACAGCCTCCAGAAAGGGCAAGAACTTCAAAGTTTTTCTACCACAAGGTAGAAAACTCTCCAAAGCCCAGGGAAAACCTCAAGGGTTAACAAAAATTAGCAGTCCATTAAATAAGACTAATTGTAGGTTTAAGGAGCCTTTAAAAGAATTACTCAGATAAACTGAAACTGCTGAGGATGCACAAGGCAGTGATACACACCCAGGTTACAAAAAATGTAATCCCAGGACTGGGAATTATATTAAGCAAACCAACATTTTGTGCAGAAACACCCTGGATTACATCGTCCTCAGAAGGCCATGAAAGGACAGATCTACTGGTACCAAATCAGGAATTTCATGCAAATCTCCATTATCTGTAAAAATAAACTCACTTTATTAGTTGAGTCACAAACACATCCTGCAAAATTTTTTTCCTGAAAATCGCGGGACTATTTTTGTGATGAAATTTATTTGGCTCCACACTTAACGATTTGCTCTTTAAAGTGATTTTATTTCCTCTGTGCCATATGGAGAGAAGAAACGAGGAATCCTAACACTTGAATGCGAAGATTAACACCCAGTTAATTACTTATGAATATGAAAATATTTCAAACTAAGGACAACTGTCTGTGATAGCTCTTTTATACCAATCTCACAACTTATCACGAGAAAATACTCCTTCAGTACTCTGGAGAGTTTTCTTTCTCTCAGCTTTGGTTTGTCTCATCTCCCTGTTTTGCACCAACATAAAACTTTCACAGTGATAATGATCTGCTTGCTGAAATTTTGATATAATATGGTCTTACACATCTTTTTCTTGGCATCCTTCCTGCGGCTCCCACAGTATCGCTTCTCGTGCTGCATCAAGACTGAAATGAGGGAAGAAAGGTCTTATTCACTCTCTGAAAGTTATGAAAATGGAAGTATTTAGTCTCTTCTCTCTCAAAAAATTTAAAGAACTGCTTTCTCTCTGAGGCAGACTGCAGCTCACAAAAACTTTTTGCTTAAAACCTTAGAAATATGGAGAATGGTAGGAGACAAATGTCATTTTAAACAGATGATGGATTTGTATTCAGCAAGGAGAAAATTTCTAATTGACATACACAGCTTCAAAGCAAAACTGAAAGTTAAATAAAAATCCATGAATACAAATCACCACGTTGTTTTATCATCCTCTGATCTGTTTTGTAAGGTATTCTCTCCAACTGTGACAAGGCCATTCAAGGTCAGAGAGGATTAATCAGATGGTCAGGGAGGAACAGCCCTCTCTGCCCTGCTGGCAAAAGCTCAGTTCCTCAGTGAAGGGAGCAACCAAAACTTTTACCTTGAAGCCAAGTCATTCCCACACTTTCTGCCTCCCTCTGAGACAGGTAACTCAGTTTTTCAGGTGAAGAGGAGGGAGGACAACACTGACAGAGAGAAGAGCTCTCACTCCCACACTGAGAGTGTGAGCAGCTCCAGCTCTCCAGTAACACAAGGAAAGCTGAGCTACAGGGAGCACTGGAGCTTTTAAAAAGCCTCAAAGCCACTGCTCAAAGACTTTCACTTAAAAAGTCCTTGCCCTGAACATCCCCCACTGCAGCACGAGGTGACTCTGGCCAACTTCTCTGCGTGAGAGTAAAACATAAAATGTACAAAACGCTGGACATAAAAACCTCCTGTTTGACAGATGAGCCTGCAAGTCTCCAGGCACGGGCTGATGTTACCTGCAGGCAAGATCCAGTGAGCAAACTTCCATCAGACTGCTCCCACAGGAGCAGGGAGGGGAAAAGGCACGATCTTCATGCCACTTGAGCTCCGAAACCAAAGCACAACAAAATTAAAACAGATGACTGAAGCCTTAATTTGAATTAGCTTTGCTCTGTTAAAAGGAATTGTGATATGTACATGGCTTTATTTTTCCTATTTTAGCTCCCTCATTAAGCAAAAAAACCCACCGAACACTGGAAAAGACAAAAACCCCTTGAGACTTGTGAAGTCCTTTCAGTATTTTCTTGGCAAGGAACTGAGATATGTAGATAATCATTAAAAACCACCACTGGCATCTTATTTGAATATTAGATATATAAGCAGAATTAATGAAGAGAGCACACTTTATCATCCAATTTATGCTTGAAGGAACAATGAAAATGAGTCTCTCTACCTGACTACAGGCATTTGGCTCAGTCGACTCACTCCCAGCTTGTTACTGCCACACTTCTGTGTTCCTGTGCTGCAGAACAGACTTTTTCCTCCTGAATACAAATAACAAATGTTCCCCGTTATTGGGTTTTGCAAGTACAAAAGAAAACAACAAAACTCATTGAACAGGAAATTGCAACTTTATTAAATTTTTTTCGGTTCTTGTGACCTTTGTTGTTATCAAGAGACAAATGTGTTTTAAAGATGCATTTTCATAAACATACCCCAGCTGCCAGACAGTCACTGAAGCACTGGGGAATATCACAACATTTACAAGTTTGAGCTTAAAGAGACAACAGACTAGAGAAACAATGATGATTCTTCCATTATTCTGCACACGCACTATCAGCTCTTACAGTCTTTAAGCCCAAGATCCTCCTGGCAATAAGAATATTAATGTGTAAATACAACTTCAATTCAGTTTCCAACGCCACAGCAAGTTGCATAAAAAGATTAAATGTAGCCTCGGGGTAAAAAAACAAAAAAAAAGGTTCCAAACAACTTCTGGTTTGGCTTTTTAACTGAAGCACAGCAAGCACAAAAACATGGCATTCAAAAACATTTCAGGGACTGCAATGCCCAAACCTCACCTTCCAAAATTCTCAGTGTCCTGAACTCTCACTAAAATAACAAGGAATAAGAGACCAAGTGACCCTAAAGGATTAAGCTCCAGCCTTTTGATAGGAGTGCTGCTGGCAAAAGTGTAAGTGCAACAAGACTCTGTGTCCTGACTCAGAAATGCTTCAAAACAAAGAGCACATTTACCTGAAGCCTGAACACTTGATTTTGCATCTTCAGGCAGTTTCTGTAAAAATCCTTCACAAGCATCTTCTGATTTGCCCTCAGTATCTGAGGTCTGAAAGGGGGAAAAAAGGAAATTAATTCAATTTCTGACAGGGAAGCTGCAAAGGGCAGGATGATGTTCCCAAGAATAGAGACAAACAAGAGTTCATCAAAAAACAGACAAGATTGGATTTAATAGTCTCTACAAAATTTAGAATCTTCAAGAAATTAAGGAAGACTGTTTTAAGACTATTGAATACCATCATTGATTGAGCTGTGAAGGAAAGGCTGAGATTATGAACTAGCAAAAATTTTTCTCAATTCCATAGTAAATAAATTAATAAAACATACCCCTGCTGTTTTGGGAGTCTGGGTGTTTGTGGGGTTTTAATTGTTTGGGGGTTTAGAGCTTTTAGGGGGGGTAGGGTATGTGTTTTAAAGAAACAGGGTTAGAATTTTCTTAGTTTTATCTATATCTTTATTTGCAGATATTATTTCAAAAGAAAAGAATAAAAAAATAAAAATCATTCTCCCATTTTCCACAGCTCTCTCCAAACCAAATAGGAGCACAATTACACATGTTGAGTAACTTAGGTCCAAAGTCTTTTCTGTTATTTTTACCTCTAGTTCTGAACTTCCCTCAGGAGGAAGGAAATAATCAGGAGTGAAGAATTCTTCAGACACATCAGGAGGTGAACTAAGGGAACAATGCAATTCCCTTGAATGTCCCTGTGAAAGACATCATCACCTGAGATGCTTTCCCCACTCTATTAATAAAGAAATCACATTTCACTCAATAAACAACAGAGCAAACTGAAATTCCACAGACTTTGCTCACTCTGAGTTTCATCCTGCATTACATTATCTGTTTCTTACATCACCTTGATGGTTTGTAGAACCAAACAACAAAAAAAAAAGGGGGATTGTTACTCAGATCAGCAGCCAGGCTGAACTGTTCCACAGACAACTAACTGCACCTGGATTCCTTGGATTTCTGCACATACCCTAGAGAGATTCTCAACTTGTTGAGGAAGGACTGAGTTCTTATGAATGGCTATTCCAGACTCTGCTTGTTCATCCTGTGATGGCAACTGGCACCTCCTCCCTAGGATGTCAGAATGGAACAAAATTATTAGGCAAAAAATAACATGGGGTGATCTGAGCCACTGATGGAATATCAATGAGAGCAGACAGTAACACTAATTGTCTGTCAGGAACATGGAGAAATGATGACATTTAAATGCTCCCCTCGTTAATCTAGACAGGGGAACCTTTCCTTGTTCCTTTATCCATAAGTATTACAAAAGCACTACCCACTAAGCTGCCACAGAAAAAGTATCTTTGTGGCAAGACTGAAAGAAATAAAGTGTGAAAACACTGGTGGAGCTGAAAACTTTGGGTCTCCCATGCTGGTACATGACAGTAATCAATGGTGATGAAGGGTCTCCAAGCTCACTGGGCTTACCTCCCCCTATTAACACCTAATACTCATCTTATTCTATTCTTTATGTTCATTAAAGACTGAGTGATTGACCTGCTTGGGGGGCAACACTGTGCAAGATAACACTGACAATTCTTGTCACAAAATCACAGAAGCTGAGAACTGACTGGAGATGGAGACAAAAACAGAAGAAAGGTTTTCTTTGCTCCTCAACCTCACCTGCAGAACTTCTGAGTGCAGACTCCAGATCACTCTCCTCAGATTCAGTTCTCTCCTCCCTGCCAGGATTCCAAGGCACATCATCATCACCTGGCTGCCACCTACATCTTTGTTGGGTTTGTCTTTTTTGGGCTCTAGCAGTGACGTGTTGGAAGGGTTCCTTTGCACTGTCTGCTTCACTCTCAGATGTCCCTTCACTGGCTGGACAGGGACAGCTGAGCTCCAGCTCTCCTGAGGCCACTCTTCTGGCCATTCGCTTCACTTCAGCTACAACACAAAATGAACAAAGCTGTCAGTTCACACAACAGAAATTCCCTGTGTTTCATTGTGCCTGCAGACTTGGAAATGCTCAAGTAAACGCCTTTACCATGAAAAGAGCTAAACATTCCCTTCCATTTTAAGGGAAGCTTTAAAACCTGCAGGAATTTGATACAGACAAGTCTTCACGTGAACAGTTTTGGTTAGTTTAATCCTCTATTATCCATGCCCGTGCTGCCATCCACTGGTCACTGCCATCCTGCCCTTCCTAAATCCATACACGGTCCAAAACAAGGCTAGAAATTCCTTCAGCTACAGAAATCAAACAATCTTAATGTGGTTGTGATTATTTTATGCCCGGAATGTGCAAGACACAGGATCCCACTCACTTGGTTTTCATCCAAGAACAACCCAAGAGATCTTCAGCAATTAAGGCAAACAGACCTTTCTTCATTAAGAAACGAAGTGTTAAGTTTTAATGCAACTGCAGTAAGACTTGATATTAATGCTGATTTAACAGTGATTTACTTACTCCTCCAGTCTGATTGCATCATCCTCCTCTCCTCAGTTACTTTTTTGCTGTAAAATTCAGATCCTGGCTTTGAATAGCTCCTGCAATAAATCATTATGAAATGCACAACCTCTGCTAATGCACAAGTGTATTGTGTTAAGTATTCCCCAGCCAGTAAAAGACTAGAAGTTGTTTTAACATTAATTAGAACACGTGTGCTCTCAGCCTTTTAACAACCCAGCAGATCCAGCAGATTGAGCTGTCAGAAGCTTAGAAAGCACAGACAGTTATTTAGGTCTATTACAGATTAACCAGACAAGCTGTACATTAAACTCTAGATCTCAAAAGCTGTCACTGCCTTCAGATGATGCAGTTCTATAAACACTCAGATAATGAATCATGTGGAGATGTGTTTTATTCCGGTGATCTGTGGACAACTTCAGCCTTGGGTAACAACCACCCTGCCACCAACCTAATCCTAACCTGACCCTCTGACCACAGGAATATTTCTGTTCTAACCAACTGTATCCTTTACCAACAAGTCTTACTGATCCAAATGGGTCATGAATCGATTTTAAAACTGCAAGTTTTCCTGACTGATTTGACCCAAACACTGAAGGAGGTATCTACTCCCACCTTTCCAACCTTCAAGGTAAGATACCTTAATTTGCACAAGTTTTGCCAGGTGCTTTTAACATGTGATTTCCACTCAAACTCAGAAATACAAAGAGATGACACTAAAAGTATTTCTACTGGGAACTGAATGAGGCTGTGCCCAGACAGGAGAACCACCCTTCCCAGTAAGTCACCAGATTGCTCTCC
The DNA here is from genome assembly GCF_003984885.1 of Neopelma chrysocephalum. Classification (NCBI taxonomy): domain Eukaryota; kingdom Metazoa; phylum Chordata; class Aves; order Passeriformes; family Pipridae; genus Neopelma; species Neopelma chrysocephalum. Next base: position 505,319 of record NW_020897744.1, on the reverse strand, counting down.
TCAGGCACTGCTAGTTTTGGACCACTGACCTCCCTCACAGAGGCATCTGAAATCTTTTCACCACCCCTCTTAAACTGCCCTGTCACAGCAGCTGCCCCCCAGCTCTGCAGCTGCCAATGACTCACAGCAGGGTCCTCACTGTGCTTCTGGCTTATTGAAGAACATTTAATGCCAGCTTTGATCCTCATGTGTCTCCCTCTGACAGGGGCTCTCTCAAGAGGAATCTGTCAGAATTAACTCTTCTACGAACTCACCATCTCCCTTCTTCGCTTCTTGCTGCAGGATGTGAATCAGCTCCTCTCTGACACTGCAAGTTCAACTTTTTTTGGCATCTTGCAGATCCATGTGGGAGTAAATGCTGAAATGAGTCCAAGAAGCCATGATTCAGCACACACTGGGCATTCTGGCAATTACTAGTTGAGCTGTCTGCGAGATACACTAAGAACCAGACCGTGCAGACTTGATTTCCTGGGTTATATTTTAGCTGCACTGCTCAGGAGAGAGGATGACAAGCCCAGGCCTAGCAAATACCCTGCCCAGGATTTACAGCAGGGTTCATTTGTAGGCAGCCAGACTATCAAAACATGTGGTTTCCAGGGGGATGAGGGGACCTAAATGACTCAAGATTATTCCCACAGCAATTCTGTACATATCTCTCTTTCTCTTTGGGCTACTTGTACTTAATAACAAAAATTATCCAGAAGCCCTTACTAATGACAGCTCAGACCTCAATGCAAACAAAAGTCTTTCTCCACTTGGCCTTTTCTCTGACTAATCTCCATTTTACTACAGGATTTTATACTGGGCTAGTATTGTGCTGGGAGGAGTGGGGAGAAAGAGGAAACAATCCTGTTGCACTGCTGAGCTGACTATTTTCATTCCTATATATAATAAACACGGTATGTGCATATATTTTAAAACACAGATTCATCCCTCCCCTTGGACACCATCCATCCCTACATCTCTTTACCTGCTAAGGAACACAGAAACTATAAACACAGCCACGCTGCTCAACATTTTACCTCGTGGTTTAGGTTCATTTCATCATCCAGGCTTTTCCTCACGCTGCAGCCGAGATCACGATGGTTGTTTTCAATTTTACTCTTCCTCTTTTCATTTTGAACAGCCTGTGTTTCCCTGGCTGTCTTTGAAACAGCCTGGAAATTGTCTTCTCCCAACGCTGCCTGTGCCTGACACGTCACGGGGGGTGGAATATAGTCACTGGCTGGTGGACCCACAGCTTTGGGTAAAAATGTGTTCACTCCACAAAATGGGTGATTGGTGTTCTGGGAAGCATCATCAGACCTGTTACAGTGTCTTTCTTGAAAACTCTGCTTAGAAAGCTGACTCATTCTGGTTTTTTGGAGCAGCTTCTTTTGCTTTCCAACAGCCTTTAATCTGTCCAGGTTTTCCTCTGTCCTGCACAGGGAATCTGCTGCCTGCTGCAACATGCTCTGAATAATCTTTATATTAAGGACACACTTGCTGATGTGCTGCTCAGTTGGGGAAGGACTGTTCCCTCTTCTCCCAGCATCTCCTCTCCCCTGTGCCAGGTCAGAGGCCTCACTCTCCTCCTCCTCCTCCTCTGCAGTGAACTCTGTGCCTGACTCCGAGGAGTCACTGTCCTCCTCATCCTCACAGGATGCTCCAGAGGACACAGATGGGACTCCCAGGGGACTCTTATCTTCTTCCTTCTGCTGCCTTTCTGCATCCTTTAGAGTTTGATCTGATCCAGATCCCCCTTCCAGGAAGTCTTGGTGGATTTCTGGACAACTGGCAAAGATTTCATTGATTTCAAAGCTACACAGACTTTCATCCACATCGCTCTCACTGACGGTCGTCTGGACTTCAGAAGCTACATCAGGACTTTTGTCCTGTGCAACTGGCTGCACACTGGTTGATGCCTCTTGGACCACCACAGCCCTGTTCACCTCATGAAAAACAGGGTCTCTTGGGGCAGGAGAGTCATCTGAAAAATTTGATTTTAAGCATTAAGCCATTTCTCCAGAAGTCCATCAAACACGCTGCTTTTGCACATCTGGGGGTTAATTTTAGAGATTACATGAGCAGCATTTAACACCTCTGCTGAAAACAGTGTGCCTGAACAACAAATATTAACCAGGCTCAGAGTCTTGAGTCTACATTAACAATTGGAGTGGTAGCTAAAATTCAAAGCCAGCTTCTTTCTAATTTCAAACACCAAATCTGTAAGTGCTCCCATTTTAATTATTTATGTTAGATTGTTATGGACTGAGGAACTCACTAAGTGAAGGACACATCACTTCTTGCTACAAGGAACTCACCAGCCGTGGCTGTCTCTTTTTCCTGGACTTCCACTGTTCTCTTCTGGCAGCTAAAAGCTGATGCCCCACAGATGTTCACGTCTGCAAAACCAGCAGGTCTTCGTGCTTTTGATATGTCATCTGCATGACCACTCTGAGACATAACCAAGTCCTGTAACACACACACCAAAAAAAAAAAAGGAATAAAATACAACTATATTTGACAGCTCAGTGTCTCTGCCTTCTCTTCTAAGGTGGTTCCCCTCCAAGATCAAATACTCAGTGCTGGATTGCCTCCCACCCAGACTGAAGCACAACAACTTGAATCTGAATGGACACAAAACCGAAAGATTACAATCCTGGAAGACACCTTTAAGTCATTTTTCAGTATATACTGAATATCCTGAAGCTTCATGGAGCGGTTCCTCTGTTTAGGTTCAAGTCCTGACTTGACAATATCATAATAGAGCATAGGCAGCCTGACATCTGCTTCCAACTGCTCCCCTGAAATCATGAGCTGCTTAATAACTGAGTCTTCAAAACCTTTCCAGGGGGGGCTCTCTGCAAGACACAAGTACAGACTTTATGTCACCAGCTGTAAATCAGTGTTAATTAAAAGAAAAAAAGCAGCATTATTGCCTTCCCATCCCCTAATTTACAGCTGCTGTCATGAACCAAATGAGCATCTCCTCCCCATCTTATTCCAACACTGGAGGCTTTAAAGGGAGCTGACAGCAATCTCTAAAGGACAGTGACACTGCAAACAACTGCTCTGGATTCCTCATTACCAACCAGCTAATAGAGGAATTCATTTTTAGGGTAATTGTTTATCCCGTTTCACTGTCACAGTAGTCACAGTAAATACAAAACATACATTACATTACTTGTAGTAACAGTAACAATGCATTATCTGTGCTAACAGTAACTTATCTCTAAGTTATTGTAGTGTTCAAAGACATGAAAACTGCTCAAGCTCATTTTGGACACTGCAAAGAGTTAACTGAATATTATGAAGAAGAAAAATAAACAGCAGGAAACCACACAAAATTGTGTTTCTCTAATACCAATGTCAATCTCATCCTTAAGCTACACAATTTTAAGTTTTCTGATTACATTTCACAGAAGTTTCCAGTAATCTTTGTTATTGTCACTAACATTTGGGTTTGGGTTTTCTTTTTTTTTTTGCCTGGTTTGTTTTTCAAGTTAACTCTGGATGAGCCTTCAGAGCCCAGACCTGTGGATTTACCTGTCAAGGCCTCCTGCAGCACTGCACAGAAGCTGTAAACATCTGTTTTGACTGTGACAGCTCTCTCAAGGACAACTTCAGGAGAGCTCCACCTGTACAGCTGGACTGGGACAGGAATTCGGGTCAGATCACTGTGTTTTCCACTGTCTTTGCTGTGTAAAAGGGAAAAAAAGTCATACATTGGGACACACAGCACGCTCACAGTCAACTACAAGGTGTATCTTAGGAATTAAACACCTGAGTGTGTCACAGCTTTTAGTCTAAATACCCCCATATGCAAATGCAATATTTCCCCTCCAGTAAATGTCTTTTGGCAAAGACTTTCTGGGGAAAGCGACACCTCCTTTAACAGATTTGCACTCAAAAAGAATGAAGGAAAAGCTGAGCATTTCCCAACAGGAGCTTTACAAACAACCCTTTAGCACTGGCCATGGATAAAAATGCAAGAAGGTGCCACCTACCCCACCAGCATTTATTTTTCAGTGTATAGGTGTGTCTAGAAGATAACTTCAGTAATAATTTACAGAGGAAAGGAATGATGTCCCTCACAAAAGAAACACTCTTTGTATCACTGGTGGCACTTAATTACCACCACTTCAACGAGGTGATTTCAGGTAAACTTCTGTTTGCCCACTTAACAGCAGCACCCAGGAAGTTTTTTACCTCTGTATCATGTACTCCAAGTTGCACAGCTTTGCCTCCCCAGCAGAGACAATCTGGATGGCATAGGAGGAAAGGGAACGGTGGATGAACCCCCGGGAGTGCAGGAAGCGCAGGGCGTCGATGATCTGCAGCAGCACGTGCAGGATGGTCTCTGTCTGCAGCACTGGGAACTCTGTACGCTGGAAAAAACACCCCAGAGCCACCAAATTTACACTGCAGGGCTCTAAAGCTTGAGCCAGGGGAGATTATCATAGTGCAGAAGGCAGCAAACAAAGCCAAGTGAAATACACTGCGCTGAAAAGTCAGATGAATTGCACTCGTTTGTTCTCAATACCAAACCAAACAGCAACACCTTAAAATAATTAAGAATGAAAAATATATTGGCTGTGCCAAAATTCTGAAGCAGAATGAGCTCTTATAATCCCTTGCCTAGGACTGCAGTATCTTCCAAGTAACTTAGATGTCTGCACTCAAACAGTTAAAGAAGTAAAATAACTCAACTGCAAAAAAAAAAAAAAGGAGGAAAACATCAAATGACAAAGATAAAACACAGATCAGTGATTAAAAAAAAATAAGAACCACAACAGAAACTCAGACACACAACTGAGGATTTTGTCTTCTTTTTCTTTGAGTGAAGATGTTGGATGTAGTTACTAAACTTAATTAATTACTGTTTAAAACCCAAGCATTCCAGTTACCCTTTCATGCAGGATGCTGTACAAGGAGCCAAAGTGAACCCTTTCATACACTAAACGGGTTTTCTCCAGGTCACTGGACAGACAAACAGACATGAGCTGCAGCAAGTGAGGATGGCGGAGTTTGCTGCAAAGGGAGAGGGGAAAAAAAATTTGTAAGGCAGATCTGAGATTAAAAGAAGAAAAAAAACAACACCCAGAAGGACGGGAGTTATCAATATAACACGAATGCTTTTCACTTTTCACTGAAATATGTGATTTTAACAGAACAGATTTTAGGAGTGGGAAGAGAGAACTGTGTTTTTTGAACTGGAAACAAAGTGCAAGCCCAGCCTGGCCAGTCCTCCCGAGGTGAATCCCATCCCTCCCATCCCTGGGGACTCCCAAACCCCAGGAGAACATCCTTCCCCACCTGCTGTGCTCCTGCTCTGCCAGGAGGAGGTCGGCCAAGCGCTGCTTCCAGCTGTGCTGAGAGGGCTGGAAGCCCAGTTCCTTCACTGTCACTCTGCTGCTTCCCCACATGAGGCTACAAGGAGGAGAAGAGGAATTTCCACCAGGTGCTCCCTGCGGTGTTTTTTTTCCAGTCATGCAATTTTTTTACAAGGAATTTCATAATTCTGAAATGCTCTGGTGCTGCCTCCTGCTGTTATTGATATTGAGTATCCTGGCTATTGCATCTACTCTTTCCAACTGGCAATAAACACACCCTGCTAAGGCTGATT